>NC_048578.1:39290771-39533271 GCF_013265735.2 Oncorhynchus mykiss
CTACCGACACACCACCATTCAACTACCGACACACCACCATTCAACTACCGACACACCACCATTCAACTACCAACACACCACCAGTCAACTACCGACACACCACCATTAAACTACCGACACACCTCCATTCAACTACCGCCATTCAACTACCGACACACCACCATACCACTACCGACACACCACCATTCCACTGCCGACACACACTATACCACTGCCGACACACCACCATTCAACTACCGACACACCACCATTCAACTACCGACACACCGCCATTCAACTACCGCCATTCAACTACCGACACAACAGCATACCACTGCCGACACACCACCATACCACTGCCGACACACCACCATACCACTGCCGACACACCACCATACCACTACCGACACACCCCATTCAACTACCAACACACACCATACCACTACCGACACACACCATACCACTACCGACACACCACCATTCCACTGCCAACACACACCATACCACTACCGACACACACCATACCACTACCGACACACCACCATACAACTACCAACACACACCATACCACTACCGACACACACCATACCACTACCGACACACCACCATTCAACTACCAACACACACCATACCACTACCGACACACACCATACCACTACCAACACACACCATACCACTACCGACACACACCATACCACTACTGACACACCACCATTCAACTACCAACACACACCATACCACTACCGACACACCCCATACAACTACCAACACACACCATACCACTACCGACACACACCATACCACTACCGACACACCACCATTCAACTACCGACACACACCATTCAACTACCGACACACCACCATACCACTACGACACACCACCATACCACTACCGACACACACCATACCACTACCGACACACACCATACCACTACCAACACACCACCATACCAATACCGACACCACCATTCCACTACCGACACACACCATACCACTACCGACACACACCATACCACTACCGACACACCACCATTCAACTACCGACACACACCATTCAACTACCGACACACCACCATACCACTACCGACACACCACCATACCACTACCGACACACCACCATACCACTTCAGTTGTGTTCACTGTCGATGTAGCACCCCTACCGACACACACCATACCACTACCGACACACCACCATTCAACTACCGACACACACCATTCAACTACCGACACACCACCATTCAACTACCGACACACCACCAGTCAACTACCGACACACCACCATTCAACTACCAACACACCACCAGTCAACTACCGACACACCACCATTAAACTACCGACACACCGCCATTCAACTACCAACACACCACCAGTCAACTACCGACACACCACCATTAAACTACCGACACACCTCCATTCAACTACCGCCATTCAACTACCGACACACCACCATACCACTACCGACACACCACCATTCCACTGCCGACACACACCATACCACTACCGACACACCCCATACAACTACCAACACACACCATACCACTACCGACACACACCATACCACTACCGACACACCACCATTCAACTACCGACACACACCATTCAACTACCGACACACCACCATTCAACTACCGACACACACCATACCACTACCGACACACCACCATACCACTACCGACACACCACCATACCACTACCGACACACCACCATTCCACTACCGACACACACCATACCACTACCGACACACCACCATACCAATACCGACACACACCATACCACTACCGACACACACCATACCACTACCGACACACCACCATTCAACTACCGACACACACCATTCAACTACCGACACACACCATTCAACTACCGACACACCACCATTCAACTACCGACACACACCATACCACTACCGACACACCACCATACCACTACCGACACACACCATACCACTACCGACACACCACCATTCCACTACCGACACACACCATACCACTACCGACACACCACCATACCAATACCGACACACACCATACCACTACCGACACACACCATACCACTACCGACACACACCATACCACTACCGACACACCACCATTCAACTACCGACACACACCATTCAACTACCGACACACCACCATACCACTACCGACACACCACCATACCACTACCGACACACCACCATACCACTTCAGTTGTGTTCACTGTCGATGTAGCACCCCTACCGACACACACCATACCACTACCGACACACCACCATTAAACTACCGACACACACCATTCAACTACCGACACGCCACCATTCAACTACCGACACACCACCATTCAACTACCGACACACACCATTCAACTACCGACACACACCATTCAACTGCCGACACACCACCATTCCACCACCGACACACCACCATTCAACTACCGACACACCACCAGTCAACTACCGACACACCACCATTCAACTACCAACACACCACCAGTCAACTACCGACACACCACCATTAAACTACCGACACACCGCCATTCAATTACCAACACACCACCAGTCAACTACCGACACACCACCATTAAACTACCGACACACCTCCATTCAACTACCGCCATTCAACTACCGACACACCACCATACCACTACCGACACACCACCATTCCACTGCCGACACACACCATACCACTGCCGACACACCACCATTCAACTACCGACACACCACCATTCAACTACCGACACACCGCCATTCAACTACCGCCATTCAACTACCGACACAACAGCATACCACTGCCGACACACCACCATACCACTGCCGACACACCACCATACCACTGCCGACACACCACCATTCAACTACCGACACACACCATTCAACTACCGACACACCACCATTCAACTACCGACACACACCATACCACTACCGACACACACCATACCACTACCGACACACCACCATTCCACTGCCGACACACACCATACCACTACGACACACACCATACCACTACCGACACACCACCATACCACTACCGACACACCACCATACCACTACCGACACACACCATACCACTACCGACACACACCATACCACTACCGACACACCACCATTCAACTACCGACACACACCATTCAACTACCGACACACCACCATTCAACTACCGACACACACCATACCACTACCGACACACCACCATTCAACTACCGACACACCGCCATTAAACTACCGACACACCACCATTCAACTACCGACACACACCATTCAACTACCGACACACACCATTCAACTACCGACACACACCATTCAACTACGGACACACACCATTCAACTACCGACACACACCATACCACTACCGACACACCACCATTCAACTACCGACACACCACCATTCAACTACCGACACACCACCATTCAACTACCGACACACCGCCATTAAACTACCGACACACCACCATTCAACTACCGACACACACCATTCAACTACCGACACACACCATTCAACTACCGACACACACCATTCAACTACCGACACACACCATTCAACTACCGACACACACCATTCAACTACCGACACACACCATTCAACTACCGACACACACATACCACTACCGACACACCACCATTCAACTACCGACACACACCATACCTCTACCGACACACCACCATACCACTACCGACACACCACCATACCACTGCCGACACACCACCATTCCACTGCCGACACACACCATACCACTACCGACACACCACCATACCACTGCCGACACACCACCATACCACTGCCGACACACCACCATACCACTGCCGACAAACCACCATTCCACTGCCGACACACACCATACCACTGCCGACACACCACCATACCACTGCCGACACACCACCATACCACTGCCGACACACCACCATACCACTGCCGACACACACCATACCCCTACCGACACACACCATACCACTACTGACACACAACCATACCACTACCGACACACACCATACCACTACTGACACACAACCATACCACTGCCGACACACCACCATTCAACTACCGACACACCACCATTCAACTACCGACACACACCATACCACTACCGACACACACCATACCACTACCGACACACCACCATACCACTGCCGACACACACCATACCCCTACCGACACACCACCATTCAACTACCGACACACCACCATTCAACTACCGACACACACCATACCACTACTGACACACAACCATACCACTGCCGACACACCACCATTCAACTACCGACACACCACCATTCAACTACCGACACACACCATACCACTACCGACACACCACCATACCACTACCGACACACACCATACCACTACCGACACACACCATACCACTACCGACACACCACCATACCACTGCCGACACACACCATACCACTACCGACACACACCATACCACTACTGACACACAACCATACCACTACCGACACACACCATACCACTACTGACACACAACCATACCACTGCCGACACACCACCATACCACTGCCGACACACACCATACCCCTACCGACACACACCATACCACTACCGACACACACCATACCACTACCGACACACCACCATACCACTACCGACACACACCACCACTACCGACACACCACTACGACACACACCATACCACTACCGACACACACCATACCACTACCGACACACACCATACCACTACCGACACACCACCATACCACTACCGACACACACCATACCACTACTGACACACACCATACCACTACCGACACACCACCATACCACTACCGACACACACCATACCACTACCGACACACACCATACCACTACCGACACACACCATACCACTACCGACACACACCATACCACTACCGACACACACCATACCACTACTGACACACCACCATACCACTACCGACACACACCATACCACTACCGACACACACCATACCACTACCGACACACCACCATACCACTGCCGACACACCACCATACCACTGCCGACACACACCATACCACTACCGACACACACCATACCACTACTGACACACCACCATACCACTACCGACACACCACCATACCACTACCGACACACACCATACAACTACCGACACACACCATACCACTACCGACACACCACCATACCACTACCGACACACACCATACCACTACCGACACACACCATACCACTGCCGACACACACCATACCACTACCGACACACACCATACCACTACCGACACACACCATACCACTACTGACACACACCATACCACTACCGACACACACCATACCACTACCGACACACCACCATACCACTACCGACACACCACCATTCAACTACCGACACACACCATTCAACTACCGACACTGCTTCTTTCTTACGCTGTTTAGCAGCACGATATTTGCTAATATTCTTGACATCATTGCATCTGAGCTATGGACATATTTCACTTTTGTTCGTGTAGCGTAAGAATTGTCCGTAGTTGGCTGGTAATACCCGTAGATTATAGATTATTATAGATTTATTATAGCTTTTAATCCATTGATTATTATTTCTATACTGCTTTGATTTATGTAGAATTGGTTACTTGCGGTACGGCCCTGCCAGTCTTATTCTGTATAGTTAACCACCATTTCTTATTCACATTTGTGTTATTAACAGTGTGTTCTGTCTGTTTTTTTTTCTCTCTCTCTCTATTTTTCTAGCTCATCCAAGCCTGTACAATGCAGCATTTGCCAGTGTCTTACCAAGCTTTCCCACCCCTGATCTCCAGCGAACATTTTATATTGCACCCCAACCCCCCGGGGCCGCCACCCCACCAGCCTCCTCACCTCACTCCTCTCAGCCAGTTCCTCCCTCTTCAGAGGCAGCACCCACGCATGGTGAGTACCCCTCCGTCGGAGTCCCAAATGGCTCCTTACACCCTACATAGTGCACTACTTTAGACCAGAGCCCTATTCCCTATATAGTGCACTACATTAGACCAGAGCCCTATTCCCTATACAGTGCACTACTTTAGACCAGAGCCCTATTCCCTATATAGTGCACTACATTAGACCGGGGCCTTATTCCCTATATAGTGCACTACTTTAGATCAGGGCCCTATGTGGGGTACAGAGATGAGGTAGTCATCATGAACACAGTGAGTCCATGCAACGTTGTGTGACTCGTTAAGACATTTACTCCTGAACGTATTTAAGCCATAACAAGACTCAAGACATTTCAGCTTTTCATTTGTAATTATTATTATTTTTTGTCTTCTAAAAACATAATTCCACATTTTATGACCAGTGACACAAAATCTCAATTTGAATAAATGTTTAATTCTGGCTGTAACACATTTGGGGGGAAAGTCAAAGGGGGTTTGAATACTTTCTGAAGGCACTGTATGTCCATTACAATATATACATACTTTATATCAGGTTGTAGATGTTCAAGAGTGGCCTGGAGAGTTTTTCAACCCAAAATGGTATATTTCTTTTTTTAACCTCCCGGAGGTTGTAGTTTGCCTGATGTAGGGAATGGACTGGCATTTAGGACGGAATCATGTCCGTTACGAATAACGATGGAATAACGACTCGTCACATACACAGTAGTTGATCCACATAAATAAAAAGTGATTAGTCGCCTAGGATTTAGTTAGAATGTGTTAACCCAATATTATTATTATTCCTTTCAGTGGTACTTTCTGTCTGTACTGTGTGTATAGTAGTTGATCCACATTTTAATTAAAAAGGAACGAGTTAGAATGTGTATATAAAACCCATCACTGACTGTTTTAGTTCTCTCTCTCACTCCCTCCCTTTCCCGTCCATCAGCCTCTCCAGAGGGTAGAGAATGAAGTGGACCTCAGGGGGGACCAGCATCCATTAGGAACGTTCTCTTACCCTGCCTCGAGTCACCACCACCCATCAGCGATGCCTCCCTCTGTCCCCCTCCAGTACCTCCCTCAGGAGCCTCTGCACCAAGAGATGCCCTTCCCAGTGGTAAGACTTTACCTCAACCCGCCCTCCCCAGCGGTAAGACTCTAACCAGCTCAGCCTGACCCTTCCTAGTGGTCAGACTCTAACCAGCTCAGCCTGACCCTTCCTAGTGGTAAGACTCTAACCAGCTCAGCCTGACCCTTCCTAGTGGTCAGACTCTAACCAGCTCAGCCTGACCCTTCCTAGTGGTCAGACTCTAATCAGCTCAGCCTGACCCTTCCTAGTGGTAAGAATCTAACCAGCTCAGCCTGACCCTTCCTAGTGGTCAGACTCTAACCAGCTCAGCCTGACCCTTCCTAGTGGTCAGACTCTAACCAGCTCAGCCTGACCCTTCCTAGTGGTCAGACTCTAACCAGCTCAGCCTGACCCTTCCTAGTGGTCAGATGCTAACCAGCTCAGCCTGACCCTTCCTAGTGGTCAGACGCTAAGCAGCTCAGCCTGACCCTTCATTTAGCCAGCTCAGCCTGACCCTTCCTAGTGGTCAGACTCTAACCAGCTCAGCCTGATCCTTCCTAGTGGTCAGACTCTAACCAGCTCAGCCTGACCCTTCCTAGTGGTCAGACTCTAACCAGCTCAGCCTGACCCTTCCTAGTGGTCAGACTCTAACCAGCTCAGCCTGACCCTTCCTAGTGGTCAGACTCTAACCAGCTCAGCCTGACCCTTCCTAGTGGTCAGACTCTAACCAGCTCAGCCTGACCCTTCCTAGTGGTCAGACGCTAACCAGCTCAGCCTGACCCTTCCTAGTGGTCAGACGCTAAGCAGCTCAGCCTGACCCTTCATTTAGCCAGCTCAGCCTGACCCTTCCTAGTGGTCAGACTCTAACCAGCTCAGCCTGATCCTTCCTAGTGGTCAGACTCTAACTAGCTCAGCCTGACCCTTCCTAGTGGTCAGACTCTAACCAGCTCAGCCTGACCCTTCCTAGTGGTCAGACGCTAACCAGCTCAGCCTGACCCTTCCTAGTGGTCAGACTCTAACCAGGTCAGCCTGACCCTTCATTTAGCCAGCTCAGCCTGACCCTTCCTAGTGGTCAGACTCTAACCAGCTCAGCCTGACCCTTCCTAGTGGTCAGACGCTAAGCAGCTCAGCCTGACCCTTCCTAGTGGTCAGACGCTAAGCAGCTCAGCCTGATCCTTCCTTAGTGGTCAGACGCTAACCAGCTCAGCCTGACCCTTCCTAGTGGTCAGACGCTAACCACCTCAGCCTGACCCTTCCTAGTGGTCAGACGCTAACCAGCTCAGCCTGACCCTTCCTAGTGGTCAGACTCTAACCAGCTCAGTCTGACCCTTCATAGTGGTCAGACTCTAACCAGCTCAGCCTGACCCTTCCTAGTGGTCAGACTCTAACCAGCTCAGCCTGACCCTTCCTAGTGGTCAGACTCTAACCAGCTCAGCCTGACCCTTCCTAGTGGTCAGACGCTAACCAGCTCAGCCTGACCCTTCCTAGTGGTCAGACGCTAAGCAGCTCAGCCTGACCCTTCATTTAGCCAGCTCAGCCTGACCCTTCCTAGTGGTCAGACTCTAACCAGCTCAGCCTGATCCTTCCTAGTGGTCAGACTCTAACTAGCTCAGCCTGACCCTTCCTAGTGGTCAGACTCTAACCAGCTCAGCCTGACCCTTCCTAGTGGTCAGACGCTAACCAGCTCAGCCTGACCCTTCCTAGTGGTCAGACTCTAACCAGGTCAGCCTGACCCTTCATTTAGCCAGCTCAGCCTGACCCTTCCTAGTGGTCAGACTCTAACCAGCTCAGCCTGACCCTTCCTAGTGGTCAGACGCTAAGCAGCTCAGCCTGACCCTTCCTAGTGGTCAGACGCTAAGCAGCTCAGCCTGATCCTTCCTTAGTGGTCAGACGCTAACCAGCTCAGCCTGACCCTTCCTAGTGGTCAGACGCTAACCACCTCAGCCTGACCCTTCCTAGTGGTCAGACGCTAACCAGCTCAGCCTGACCCTTCCTAGTGGTCAGACTCTAACCAGCTCAGTCTGACCCTTCATAGTGGTCAGACTCTAACCAGCTCAGCCTGACCCTTCCTAGTGTTCAGACTCTAACCAGCTCAGTCTGACCCTTCATAGTGGTCAGACTCTAACCAGCTCAGCCTGACCCTTCCTAGTGGTCAGACTCTAACCAGCTCAGCCTGACCCTTCATTTAGCCAGCTCAGCCTGATCCTTCCTAGTGGTCAGACTCCAACCAGCTCAGCCTGACCCTTCCTAGTGGTCAGACGCTAACCAGCTCAGCCTGATCCTTCCTAGTGGTCAGACGCTAACCAGCTCAGCCTGACCCTTCCTAGTGGTCAGACTCTAACCAACTCAGCCTGACCCTTCCTAGTGGTCAGACTCTAACCAACTCAGCCTGACCCTTCCTAGTGTTCAGACTCTAACCAGCTCAGCCTGACCCTTCCTAGTGGTCAGACTCTAACCAGCTCAGCCTGACCCTTCCCAGTGGTCAGACTCTAACCAGCTCAGCCTGACCCTTCCTAGTGGTCAGACTCTAACCAGCTCATATCTCTGTCTGTCTGTCTCCTGGTCAGCCATACCCCCACATGCTGCCGAGACGTGTCAGTGGTCACAGGTACCGGTTACAGCAGCCCCTGCCCCCCCCGCCGCCGCCACCACCACCACCCTACTACCCAGGCTTCCTGCCCTACTTCCTGTGAGTATGGAATCAATAAAGAACATAATGATACACATACACTTGTCATTGACTCGAGAGTCATTCAGGCCTTACAATCGTACCACCTCTTAACGTGAGGTGTATACTGTACACTCAGATAACAGTCGCACAACAGTGGAAGATTTATTACCACTTCAACAGTACATGGCCTGTTTCCACATCCCAAGTGTCATGTCCCCATTTGGTCTGGGTCCACCCCGCACCAACCCCTCTTTTACGCTACTGCTACTCTCTGTTTATTATATAGTCACTTTAACTATACCTTCATGTACATACTACCTCAAATGGGCCGACCAACCAGAGCTTCCGCACATTGGCTAACCGGGCTATCTGCATTGTGTCCCACCACCCGCCAACCCCTCTTTTACGCTACTGCTACTCTCTGTTCATCATATATGCACAGTCACTTTAACCATACCTACATGTACATACTACCTCAATCAGCCCGACTAACTGGTGTCTATATGTAGCCTCTCTACTTTTATAACCTCTCTACTGTATATAGCCTCTCTACTGTATATAGCCTCTCTACTGTATATAGCCTCTCTACTGTATATAGCCTCTCTACTGTATATAGCCTCTCTACTGTTTATAGCCTCTCTACTGTATATAGCCTCTCTACTGTATATAGCCTGTCTTTTTACTGTTGTTTTATTTCTTTACCTACCTATTGTTCACCTAAAACATTTTTTGCACTATTGGTTAGAGCCTGTAAGTAAGCATTTTCACTGTAAGGTCTACTACACCTGTTGTATTCTGCCCACGTGACAAATCAACTTTG
This sequence comes from Oncorhynchus mykiss, assembly GCF_013265735.2. Lineage (NCBI taxonomy): Eukaryota > Metazoa > Chordata > Actinopteri > Salmoniformes > Salmonidae > Oncorhynchus > Oncorhynchus mykiss. The sequence goes on from NC_048578.1 coordinate 39,301,152, forward strand.
ATTTGATATGTGACTGTTCTGTCTCTGTGCAGGTCGATGCTTCCTGTGCCTCCTACAGCAGTGGGACCAGCCATCAGTCTGGACCTGGATGGAAATGATGTGGAGATGGAGAACTATGAGGTGAGAGGACCAATCAATACACTTAGAAAACACACTCTGTTTTTCTTTCTGTGTATTTTTGTGTTTGTATCTGCACGTGTATCAGGGCCAGTTGTTTTGGATGTTTAGTTTAGTTTTTAGTTTTTTTAGTTTGGCGGGGGGGGGGGGGGGTCGTTGACCAGTTTTTCCAGCATTATCCACTACATTTGCTGCAGGTAGAAAATCCTTGGAAATTGTCTTTATCTATATAAATTTACAGTGGGGCAAAAAAAGTATTTAGTCAGCCACCAATTGTGCAAGTTCTCCCACTTAAAAAGATGAGAGAGGCCTGTAATTTTCATCATAGGTACACTTCAACTATGACAGACAAAATGAGATGAAAAAAAATCCAGAAAATCACATTGTAGGATTTTTAATGAATTTATTTGCAAATTATGGTAGAAAATAAGTATTTAAGCCAGGAGAGGCGTAGCTCTACGAATCTTAATGGTAAAAAGCCTATTAGCACTCACTCACAACATTATTTAATTGGTTAAATCAAATCAAAGTTTATTTGTTACGTGCGCTGAATACAACAGGTGTAGTAGACCTTACAGTGAAATGCTGAATACAACAGGTGTAGTAGACCTTACAGTGAAATGCTGAATACAACAGGTGTAGTAGACCTCACAGTGAAATGCTGAATACAACAGGTGTAGTAGACCTCACAGTGAAATGCTGAATACAACAGGTGTAGTAGACCTTACAGTGAAATGCTGAATACAACAGGTGTAGTAGACCTCACAGTGAAATGCTGAATACAACAGGTGTAGTAGACCTTACAGTGAAATGCTGAATACAACAGGTGTAGTAGACCTCACAGTGAAATGCTGAATACAACAGGTGTAGTAGACCTTACAGTGAAATGCTGAATACAACAGGTGTAGTAGACCTTACAGTGAAATGCTGAATACAACAGGTGTAGTAGACCTCACAGTGAAATGCTGAATACAACAGGTGTAGTAGACCTTACAGTGAAATGCTGAATACAACAGGTGTAGTAGACCTTACAGTGAAATGCTGAATACAACAGGTGTAGTAGACCTCACAGTGAAATGCTGAATACAACAGGTGTAGTAGACCTCACAGTGAAATGCTGAATACAACAGGTGTAGTAGACCTTACAGTGAAATGCTGAATACAACAGGTGTAGTAGACCTCACAGTGAAATGCTGAATACAACAGGTGTAGTAGACCTTACAGTGAAATGCTGAATACAACAGGTGTAGTAGACCTTACAGTGAAATGCTGAATACAACAGGTGTAGTAGACCTTACAGTGAACTGCTGAATACAACAGGTGTAGTAGACCTTACAGTGAAATGCTGAATACAACAGGTGTAGTAGACCTTACAGTGAAATGCTGAATACAACAGGTGTAGTAGACCTTACAGTAAAATGCTGAATACAACAGGTGTAGTAGACCAGTGAAATGCTGAATACAACAGGTGTAGTAGACCAGTGAAATGCTGAATACAACAGGTATAGTAGACCTCACAGTGAAATGCTGAATACAACAGGTGTAGTAGACCTTACAGTGAACTGCTGAATACAACAGGTGTAGTAGACCTCACAGTGAAATGCTGAATACAACAGGTGTAGTAGACCTTACAGTGAAATGCTGAATACAACAGGTGTAGTAGACCTCACAGTGAAATGCTGAATACAACAGGTGTAGTAGACCTTACAGTGAAATGCTGAATACAACAGGTGTTGTAGACCTTACAGTGAACTGCTGAATACAACAGGTGTAGTAGACCTCACAGTGAAATGCTGAATACAACAGGTGTAGTAGACCTTACAGTGAAATGCTGAATACAACAGGTGTAGTAGACCTCACAGTGAAATGCTGAATGCAACAGGTGTAGTAGACCTTACAGTGAAATGCTGAATACAACAGGTGTAGTAGACCTCACAGTGAAATGCTGAATACAACAGGTGTAGTAGACCTCACAGTGAAATGCTGAATACAACAGGTGTAGTAGACCTTACAGTGAAATGCTGAATACAACAGGTGTAGTAGACCTTACAGTGAAATGCTGAATACAACAGGTATAGTAGACCTCACAGTGAAATGCTGAATACAACAGGTGTAGTAGACCTTACAGTGAAATGCTGAATACAACAGGTGTAGTAGACCTCACAGTGAAATGCTGAATACAACAGGTGTAGTAGACCTTACAGTGAAATGCTGAATACAACAGGTGTAGTAGACCTTACAGTGAAATGCTGAATACAACAGGTGTAGTAGACCTTACAGTGAAATGCTGAATACAACAGGTGTAGTAGACCTTACAGTGAAATGCTGAAGACAACAGGTGTAGTAGACTTCACAGTGAAATGCTGAATACAACAGGTGTAGTAGACCTTACAGTGAAATGCTGAATACAACAGGTGTAGTAGACCTCACAGTGAAATGCTGAATACAACAGGTATAGTAGACCTTACAGTGAAATGCTGAATACAACAGGTGTAGTAGACCTTACAGTGAAATGATGAATACAACAGGTGTAGTAGAGAGGCTATATACAGTAGAGAGGCTATATACAGTAGAGAGGCTATATACAGTAGAGAGGCTATATACAGTAGAGAGGCTATAAACAGTAGAGAGACTATATACAGTAGTGAGGCTATATACAGTAGAGAGACTATATACAGTAGTGAGGCTATATACAGTAGAGAGGCTATATACAGTAGAGAGACTATATACAGTAGAGAGACTATATACAGTAGACAGGCTATATACAGTAGAGAGGCTATATACAGTAGAGAGACTATATACAGTAGAGAGGCTATATACAGTAGAGAGACTATATACAGTAGAGAGACTATATACAGTAGAGAGGCTTTATACAGTAGTGAGGCTATATACAGTAGAGAGGCTATATAGAGTAGAGAGGCTATATAGAGTAGAGAGGCTATATAGAGTAGAGAGGCTATATAGAGTAGAGAGGCTATATAGAGTAGAGAGGCTATATACAGTAGAGAGGCTATATACAGTAGAGAGGCTATATACAGTAGAGAGGCTATATACAGTAGAGAGGCTATATACAGTAGTGAGGCTATATACAGTAGAGAGGCTATATACAGTAGAGAGGCTATATACAGTAGAGAGGCTATATACAGTAGAGAGGCTATATACAGTAGAGAGGCTATATACAGTAGAGAGGCTATATACAGTAGAGAGGCTATATACAGTAGAGAGGCTATATACAGTAGAGAGGCTATATACAGTAGAGAGGCTATATACAGTAGTGAGGCTATATACAGTAGTGAGGCTATATACAGTAGAGAGGCTATATACAGTAGAGAGGCTATATACAGTAGTGAGGCTATATACAGTAGAGAGGCTATATACAGTAGAGAGGCTATATACAGTAGAGAGGCTATATACAGTAGAGAGGCTATATACAGTAGAGAGGCTATATACAGTAGGGAGGCTATATACAGTAGGGAGGCTATATACAGTAGAGAGGCTATATACAGTAGAGAGGCTATATACAGTAGAGAGGCTATATACAGTAGAGAGGCTATATACAGTAGAGAGACTATATACAGTAGTGAGGCTATATACAGTAGAGAGACTATATACAGTAGTGAGTCTATATACAGTAGAGAGGCTATATACAGTAGAGAGACTATATACAGTAGAGAGACTATATACAGTAGACAGGCTATATACAGTAGAGAGGCTATATACAGTAGAGAGACTATATACAGTAGAGAGGCTATATACAGTAGAGAGGCTATATAGAGTAGAGAGGCTATATAGAGTAGAGAGGCTATATACAGTAGTGAGGCTATATACAGTAGAGAGGCTATATACAGTAGAGAGGCTATATACAGTAGTGAGGCTATATACAGTAGTGAGGCTATATACAGTAGTGAGGCTATATACAGTAGAGCGTCTATATACAGTAGTGAGGCTATATACAGTAGAGAGGCTATATACAGTAGAGAGGCTATATACAGTAGAGAGGCTATATACAGTAGAGAGGCTATATACAGTAGAGAGGCTATATACAGTAGAGAGGCTATATACAGTAGCGAGGCTATATACAGTAGCGAGACTATATACAGTAGACAGGCTATATACAGTAGAGAGGCTATATACAGTAGAGAGACTATATACAGTAGAGAGGCTATATACAGTAGTGAGGCTATATACAGTAGAGAGGCTATATAGAGTAGAGAGGCTATATACAGTAGTGAGGCTATATACAGTAGAGAGGCTATATACAGTAGAGAGGCTATATACAGTAGAGAGGCTATATACAGTAGAGAGGCTATATACAGTAGTGAGGCTATATACAGTAGTGAGGCTATATACAGTAGTGAGGCTATATACAGTAGAGCGTCTATATACAGTAGTGAGGCTATATACTCTAGAGAGGCTATATACAGTAGAGAGGCTATATACAGTAGAGAGGCTATATACAGTAGAGAGGCTATATACAGTAGAGAGGCTATATACAGTAGAGAGGCTATATACAGTAGAGAGGCTATATACAGTAGCGAGGCTATATACAGTAGCGAGACTATATACAGTAGAGGCTATATACAGTAGTGAGGCTATATACAGTAGTGAGGCTATATACAGTAGAGAGGCTATATACAGTAGAGAGGCTATATACAGTAGAGAGGCTATATACAGTAGTGAGGCTATATACAGTAGAGAGGCTATATACAGTAGAGAGGCTATATACAGTAGTGAGGCTATATACAGTAGTGAGACTATATACAGTAGAGAGGCTATATACAGTAGTGAGGCTATATACAGTAGAGAGGCTATATACAGTAGAGAGGATATAACTGTAGAGAGGCTATATACAGTAGCGAGGCTATATACAGTAGAGAGGCTATATACAGTAGAGAGGCTATATACAGTAGAGAGGCTATATACAGTAGAGGCTATATACAGTAGAGACTATATACAGTAGAGAGGCTATATACATTAGAGAGGCTATAGACAGTAGAGAGGCTATAGACAGTAGAGAGGCTATATACATTAGAGAGGCTATATACAGTAGAGAGGCTATATACAGTAGTGAGGCTATATACAGTAGAGAGGCTATATACAGTAGTGAGGCTATATACAGTAGAGGCTATATACAGTAGTGAGGCTATATACAGTAGAGAGGCTATATACAGTAGTGAGGCTATATACAGTAGAGGCTATATACAGTAGAGAGGCTACATACAGACACCGGTTGGTCAGGCTGATTACAGACAAATTGTGTCAATTAAAGACCATTTCCTAGGATCATTTCTAAACCTAGTGGATAATGCTGGAAAATACTGGTCAATAAAAAATAAATCAAAACAACTGTCCCTGAATTTGTCTCTCGCACCCCCTCAGGCATTACTGAACCTGGCTGAAAGGCTGGGAGAGGCTAAACCACGAGGAATCACCAAGGCAGACATCGAGCAGCTTCCATCCTACAGGTTCAACCTCGACAACCATCAATCTGAACAAACGCTGTAAGATAGTCCTTCTATTGTCTTATTTCACTCAGCCATCTACCTGGCTGATAGTCTTCTATTGTCTTATTTCACTCAGCCATCTACCTGGCTGATAGTCTTCTATTGTCTTATTTCACTCAGCCATCTACCTGGCTGATAGTCTTTTATTGTCTTATTTCACTCAGCCATCTACCTGGCTGATAGTCTTCTATTGTCTTATTTCACTCAGCCATCTACCTGGCTGATAGTCTTCTATTGTCTTATTTCACTCAGCCATCTACCTGGCTGATAGTCTTCTATTGTCTTATTTCACTCAGCCATCTACCTGGCTGATAGTCTTCTATTGTCTTATTTCACTCAGCCATCTATCTATCTGGCTGGTTGAATAGGGCTGGGCGGTATACCGTATTTTACTATATACCGGTATTAATGCTCGGACCGGTTTGGGTTTTTAACTTCTACAATGGTATTTATTTGGTTTGTTAAATGTGATACGCACCTCCGGCGCGTGTAATGTCTGTTTTATTTTTATTTTACTCCGTTCTCTACTTGAGTTGTCTTTCTCCCTCTCCTCCTGATGCATGCCACTTCTCACACCACGCCCTGCCCCCTTCTCACACCAAGCCCTGCCCCCTTCTCACACCAAGCCCTGCCCCCTTCTCACACCAAGCCCTGCCCCCTTCTCACACCAAGCCCTGCCCCCTTCTCACACCAAGCCCTGCCCCCTTCTCACACCAAGCCCTGCCCCCTTCTCACCAAGCCCTGCCCCCTTCTCACACCAAGCCCTGCCCCCTTCTCACACCAAGCCCTGCCCCCTTCTCACACCAAGCCCTGCCCCCTTCTCACACCCAGACCTGCCCCCTTCTCACACCAAGCCCTGCCCCCTTCTCACACCAAGCCCTGCCCCCTTCTCACCAAGCCCTGCCCCCTTCTCACACCAAGCCCTGCCCCCTTCTCACAACAAGCCCTGACCCCTTCTCACACCAAGCCCTGCCCCCTTCTCACACCAAGCCCTGCCCCCTTCTCACACCAAGCCCTGCCCCCTTCTCACACCAAGCCCTGCCCCCTTCTCACACCAAGTCCTGCCCCCTTCTCACACCAAGTCCTGCCCCCTTCTCACACCAAGCCCTGCCCCCTTCTCACACCAAGCCCTGCCCCCTTCTCACACCAAGCCCTGCCCCCTTCTCACACCAAGCCCTGCCCCCTTCTCACACCAAGCCCTGCCCCCTTCTCACACCAAGCCCTGCCCCCTTCTCACACCAAGCCCTGCCCCCTTCTCACAACAAGCCCTGCCCCCTTCTCACAACAAGCCCTGCCCCCTTCTCACACCAAGCCCTGCCCCCTTCTCACACCAAGCCCTGCCCCCTTCTCACACCAAGCCCTGCCCCCTTCTCACACCAAGTCCTGCCCCCTTCTCACACCAAGCCCTGCCCCCTTCTCACACCAAGCCCTGCCCCCTTCTCACACCAAGCCCTGCCCCCTTCTCACACCAAGCCCTGCCCCCTTCTCACACCAAGCCCTGCCCCCTTCTCACACCAAGCCCTGCCACTTCTCACACCAAGCCCTGCCACTTCTCACACCAAGCTCTGCCACTTCTCACACCAAGCCCTGCCACTTCTCACACCAAGCCCTGCCACTTCTCACACCACGCCCTGCCCCTTCTCACACCAAGCCCTGCCCCCTTCTCACTCCAAGCCCTGCCACTTCTCACACCAAGCCCTGCCCCTTCTCACACCAAGCCCTGCCCCTTCTCACACCAAGCCCTGCCCCCCCTCTCACACCACGCCCTGCCCCCCTCTCACACCAAGCCCCGCCCCCTCTCACACCAAGCCCCCCCCTTCACACCACGCCCTGCCCCCCTCTCACACCAAGCCCCGCCCCCTCTCACACCACGCCCCGCCCCCCTCTCACACCACGCCCCGCCCCCCTCTCACACCAAGCCCCTTCTCACACCACGCCCCGCCCCCCTCTCACACCACGCCCCGCCCCCCTCTCACACCAAGCCCCTTCTCACACCACGCCCCGCCCCCCTCTCACACCAAGCCCCTTCTCACACCACGCCCCGCCCCCCTCTCACACCACGCCCCGCCCCCCTCTCACACCAAGCCCCTTCTCACACCACGCCCCGCCCCCCTCTCACACCACGCCCCGCCCCCCTCTCACACCAAGCCCCTTCTCACACCACGCCCCGCCCCCCTCTCACACCAAGCCCCTTCTCACACCACGCCCTGCCCCCCTCTCACACCAAGCCCCTTCTCACACCACGCCCCGCCCCCCTCTCACACCACGCCCCACCCCCCTCTCACACCAAGCCCCTTCTCACACCACGCCCCGCCCCCCTCTCACACCAAGCCCCTTCTCACACCACGCCCTGGCGCCTGTCACTCAAGGAGTGAGCAGTTGCTGGACCACGGAGTCACTTAGTTGCTGTTCACGCTGCCGTCTGCACGGTCAGATGGATGCTGCTTTCCACAAACGTTCTATAATGACACTATTAGTTTGTATCTTACTGTCTGCTAACTACTGTCTGCTAACTACTGTCTGCTAACTACTGTCTGCTAACTACTGTCTGCTAACTACTGTCTGCTAACTACTGTCTGCTAGTTTTTATTTTCTTAACAAGTTGGCGCTGTGGAGAAATTGTACACTGAACAAAAAATATAAACACGAGATGTAAAATGTTGGTCCCATGTTTCATGAGCTGAAATAAAAGATCCCAGAAATGTTCTCTACACACACAGAAAAAAAGAAAAAAAAAACGTTTTTCTCTCAAATTGTAAAGAAATTTGTTTACATCCCTGTTCCTGAGTATTTGTCCTTTGCCAAGATAATCCATCCAATAAAAGGCCACTCTAAAATATGCAGTTTTGTCACACGACACGATGCCAAAGATATCTCAAGTTTTGAGGGAGGGGGCAAATTTTAAATAAAATTTTATTAGTCACATGCGCCGATTACAACGGGTGTAGACCTTACCGTGAAATGCTTACATACGAACCCCTAACCAACAATGCAGTTTAACAAAATACGTAAAAGAATTAGAGATAAAAGTAACAAGTAATTAAAGAGCAGCAATAAAAATAACTAAATACATGCTGAGATGAAACTGAGGAGTTTTTCTGTCTTTAATAAAGCCATTTTGTGGGGAAAACTTACTTTGATTGGCTGGGCCTAGCTCTCCAGTGGCTGGGCCTAGCTCTCCAGTGGCTGGGCCTAGCTCTCCAGTGGCTGGGCCTAGCTCTCCAGTGGCTGGGCCTAGCTCTCCAGTGGCTGGGCCTAGCTCTCCAGTGGCTGGGCCTAGCTCTCCAGTGGCTGGGCCTAGCTCTCCAGTGGCTGGGCCTAGCTCTCCAGTGGCTGGGCCTAGCTCTCCAGTGGCTGGGCCTAGCTTTCCAGTGGCTGGGCCTAGCTCTCCAGTGGGTGGGCCTAGCTCTCCAGTGGCTGGGCCTAGCTCTCCAGTGGCTGGGCCTAGCTCTCCAGTTGCTGGGCCTAGCTCTCCAGTGGCTGGGCCTAGCTCTCCAGTGGCTGGGCCTAGCTCTCCAGTGGCTGGGCCTAGCTCTCCAGTGGCTGGGCCTAGCTCTCCAGTGGCTGGGCCTAGCTCTCCAGTGGCTGGGCCTAGCTCTCCAGTGGCTGGGCCTAGCTCTCCAGTGGCTGGGCCCACCCATGGCTGTGCCCCTGCCCAGTCATGTGAAATCTGTGGATTTAGGGCCCAATGAATTTATTTCAATTGACTGATTTCCTTTTATATGAACATTTAACTCAATAAAATCAATGAAATTGTTGCATTTTATATTCTTGTTCAGGAAACTCGCTCGTTTGCCTAGCTTCCTTTCATGGAAAAAAATGTGCCAGGCCAGCTAGTTAACATTAGCATGCTAGCATCTAGCTACACGTGGAACTTCCATCCTGGGGGCCTCCCGAGTGGCACAGCGGTCTTACGTGTTGACCAGAGGTTGAAAAGCATTAAACATTTTATGGCAAGTTATCTAGCTTGCTGTTGCTAGGTAATTTATCCTGGGATATAAACGTTGGGTTGTTATTTTTACCTGAAATGCACAAGGTCCTCTACTCTGACAATGAACCCACAGATAAAACGGTCCACCAAAGGAGTTGTTCTTCATCTCTCCTCCTTCCTTCAGCCTTATTTTTTTTTCCTCTTTGGGAATTGATATGACTGTTGACAACCACTTTTTATGGAGGAAATGCAGGCATTTATGAAAATGCTGAAGGATTGAACCGTATAAACCAATCAGTCACTTATAATGTATGTGTTGCCACCCTAGGATCATGAACTACACCATGGCCTATTTATTGCCTTAACTCCCCTTATCTTACCTCATTTACACCCACTGTAAATATACTTTTGGTTTTATTCTACTGTATTATTGACTGTGTGTTTGTTTTATTCCATGTGTAACTCTGTTGTTGTTTGTTTGTGTCGCACTGCTTTGCTTTATCTTGGCCAGGTCGCAGTTGTAAATGAGAACTTGTTCTCAACTAGCCTACCTGGTTAAATAAAGGTGAAATAAAGTGGTTAAATAAAGGTGAAATAAAATGAAGTATATTTGTAACTTTTATTGTTCCAAAAACATACAATAATATCAAATACTGTGAACAATATTGTGATATGATATTTTGGTTGTATCGCTCAGCCCTTCCATCCATCCATCCACCGTAACAGTAACTGTCTTGTCCTTTTTTTAAACATGCAGTATTTCAGAACCTGATGATGCTCTGTGTGATACTCTCTCTTCCAGGTGTGTGGTGTGCTTTAGTGACTTCGAGTGTCGGCAGCTGCTGAGGGTATTACCCTGCAACCACGAGTTCCACGCCAAGTGTGTCGACAAATGGTTAAAGGTAAGCCCATTCCATCCCATCGTTAACTCTACGGTGACGATCTCAAATGGCACCCTATTCCCTATATAGTGCACTACGTTTGACCAGGGTGGCACCCTATTCCCTATATAGTGCACTACTTTTAACCAGGGTGGCACCCTATTCCCTATATAGTGCACTACTTTTAACCAGGGTGGCACCCTATTCCCTATATAGTGCACTACTTTTAACCAGGGTGGCACCCTATTCCCTATATAGTGCACTACTTTTAACCAGGGTGGCACCCTATTCCCTATATAGTGCACTACTTTTAACCAGGGTGGCACCCTATTCCCTATATAGTGCACTACTTTTAACCAAGGTGGCACCCTATTCCCTGTATAGTGCACTACCTTTGATCAGGGTGGCACCCTATTCCCTGTATAGTGCACTACGTTTGACCAGGGTGGCACCCTATTCCCTGTATAGTGCACTACGTTTGACCAGGGTGGCACCCTATTCCCTATATAGTGCACTACGTTTGACCAGGGTGGCACCCTATTTCCTATATAGTGCACTACTTTTGACCAGGGTGGTACCCTATTCCCTATATAGTGCACTACGTTTGACCAGGGTGGCACCCTATTCCCTGTATAGTGCACTACGTTTGACCAGGGTGGCACCCTATTCCCTGTATAGTGCACTACGTTTGACCAGGGTGGCACCCTATTCCCTGTATAGTGCACTACGTTTGACCAGGGTGGCACCCTATTCCCTATATAGTGCACTACGTTTGACCAGGGTGGCACCCTATTCCCTATATAGTGCACTACTTTTGACCAGGGTGGCACCCTATTCCCTGTATAGTGCACTACGTTTGACCAGGGTGGCACCCTATTCCCTATATAGTGCACTACTTTTGAGCAGGGTGGCACCCTATTCCCTGTATAGTGCACTATGTTTGACCAGGGTGGCACCCTATTCCCTATATAGTGCACTACGTTTGACCAGGGTGGCACCCTATTCCCTATATAGTGCACTACGTTTGACCAGGGTGGCACCCTATTCCCTATATAGTGCACTACTTTTAACCAAGGTGGCACCCTATTCCCTGTATAGTGCACTACGTTTGACCAGGGTGGTACCCTATTCCCTATATAGTGCACTACGTTTGACCAGGGTGGTACCCTATTCCCTGTATAGTGCACTACTTTTAACCAGGGTGGCACCCTATTCCCTATATAGTGCACTACGTTTGACCAGGTTGGCACCCTATTCCCTATATAGTGCACTACGTTTGACCAGGGTGGCACCCTATTCCCTATATAGTGCACTACTTTTAACCAAGGTGGCACCCTATTCCCTGTATAGTGCACTATGTTTGACCAGGGTGGTACCCTATTCCCTATATAGTGCACTACGTTTGACCAGGGTGGCACCCTATTCCCTATATAGTGCACTACTTTTAACCAAGGTGGCACCCTATTCCCTGTATAGTGCACTACGTTTGACCAGGGTGGCACCCTATTCCCTATATAGTGCACTACTTTTAACCAAGGTGACACCCTATTCCCTGTATAGTGCACTACGTTTGACCAGGGTGGCACCCTATTCCCTAAATAGTGCACTACGTTTGACCAGGGTGGCACCCTATTCCCTATATAGTGCACTAAGTTTGACCAGGGTGGCACCCTATTCCCTATATAGTGCACTACTTTTAACCAAGGTGGCACCCTATTCCCTGTATAGTGCACTATGTTTGACCAGGGTGGTACCCTATTCCCTATATAGTGCACTACGTTTGACCAGGGTGGCACCCTATTCCCTATATAGTGCACTACTTTTAACCAAGGTGGCACCCTATTCCCTGTATAGTGCACTACGTTTGACCAGGGTGGCACCCTATTCCCTATATAGTGCACTACTTTTAACCAAGGTGGCACCCTATTCCCTGTATAGTGCACTACGTTTGACCAGGGTGGCACCCTATTCCCTAAATAGTGCACTACGTTTGACCAGGGTGGCACCCTATTCCCTAAATAGTGCACTACGTTTGACCAGGGTGGCACCCTATTCCCTATATAGTGCACTACTTTTGACCAGGGTGGCACCCTATTCCCTATATAGTGCACTACTTTTGACCAGGGTGGCACCCTATTCCCTATATAGTGCACTACGTTTGACCAGGGTGGCACCCTATTCCCTATATAGTGCACTACTTCTGACCAGGGTGGCACCCTATTCCCTGTATAGTGCACTACGTTTGACCAGGGTGGCACCCTATTCCCTATATAGTGCACTACTTTTAACCAAGGTGGCACCCTATTCCCTGTATAGTGCACTACGTTTGACCAGGGTGGCACCCTATTCCCTATATAGTGCACTACGTTTGACCAGGGTGGCACCCTATTCCCTAAATAGTGCACTACGTTTGACCAGGGTGGCACCCTATTCCCTATATAGTGCACTACGTTTGACCAGGGTGGCACCCTATTCCCTATATAGTGCACTACTTTTGACCAGAGCCCAAGTGCGATGGACAGGTTAACACTTTTTTTTTTTTTGTTGTCTTCATTCTAGACCAATCGCACTTGTCCAATCTGCCGGGCGAACGCGTCAGAGGTGCACCGCGAGGTGGAGTGAGTGATACCCAGGCTTTTGGATCTTTGATTGGAAAGCAGCACAAAACTAAACCCACAGAGTCTGTCAGTCTGTCTTAGCGCCTGCCTCAGCCTGCCTGGGGACGTCTGCCACCTACCCTGCCTGCGTCGTTCCCCCCCACCACTCCTGCCACCTACCCTGCCTGCGTCCCTCCCCCCACCCCCCCACAACTACTCCTGCCCCACCTCAACAACAATAAGCAATCTAAGATTGCATGTTTGAGGCCCTTCCCTCAGTCGTACCTCTGTTGTGCTTCTACTGCTGCATCTGATGAAAAAGCTACTGCCTGCTACCAACCCATAGCCACAGAGTTGTCCTGTCAGTCTGTCTGCCTGGGATAGCCATTGATCCACCACCTCGATCTGCTCCTCTGCCTGCGCCAGTGTTGCGGATTCCAAAGATGTGACCTACCATATGTTGATATCGTCGTAGGGCTTTTACGTTTACTTGTTGTTGTTGTTGTTGTTGTTTTGTTATCTTGTGGTTTTGGTTAGTTCTTTGTGACAGAGGGGTGTTGGAGTTTCCTGCATTGGAGATGGTGGGGGGGGGGGGGGGGTTTAAGGACTTGGTGGAGCGGAGAGAAGCGTCAGACTAGACCATTCCACTCGCTGACTGACCGTCATAGTACTGTAGGAGACGAGACCATTCCACTCGCTGACTGACCGTCATAGTACTGTAGGAGACTAGACAATTCCACTGGCTGACTGACCGTCATGGTACTGTAGGAGACTAGACCATTCCACTGGCTGACTGACCGTCATAGTACTGTAGGAGACGAGACCATTCCACTGGCTGACTGACCGTCATAGTACTGTAGGAGACGAGACCATTCCACTGGCTGACTGACCGTCATAGTACTGTAGGAGACGAGACCGTTCCACTGGCTGACTGACCGTCATAGTACTGTAGGAGACGAGACCATTCCACTGGCTGACTGACCGTCATAGTACTGTAGGAGACGAGACCATTCCACTGGCTGACTGACCGTCATAGTACTGTAGGAGACGAGACCGTTCCACTGGCTGACTGACCGTCATAGTACTGTAGGAGACGAGATCGTTCCACTGGCTGACTGACCGTCATAGTACTGTAGGAGACGAGACCATTCCACTGGCTGACTGACCGTCATAGTACTGTAGGAGACGAGACCGTTCCACTGGCTGACTGACCGTCATAGTACTGTAGGAGACGAGACCGTTCCACTGGCTGACTGACCGTCATAGTACTGTAGGAGACTAGACCATTCCACTGGCTGACTGACCGTCATAGTACTGTAGGAGACGAGACCATTCCACTGGCTGACTGACCGTCATAGTACTGTAGGAGACGAGACCGTTCCACTGGCTGACTGACCGTCATAGTACTGTAGGAGACGAGACCGTTCCACTGGCTGACTGACCGTCATAGTACTGTAGGAGACTAGACCATTCCACTGGCTGACTGACCGTCATAGTACTGTAGGAGACTAGACAATTCCACTGGCTGACTGACCGTCATAGTACTGTAGGAGACTAGACCACTGGCTTGGAGGAGAAGCCTGGCTGACTGACTGACCGTCATAGTACTGTAGGAGACTAGACCGTTCCACTGGCTTGGAGGAGAAGCCTGGCTGACTGACCGTCATAGATGCATGTTTGTGTAGGTGACTGATGGGTTAAAGTGACCTGTTAATAATATATGTTTTGCAATAATGTATTGATGATTTCAATAGTTTGTTCCCTTTTTGTTCGTGTTCTTTTCCAATCTGCTAATGCTATTGTGAAAGTGTGACTCGCTGTGGTTAAATATAGCCTCATCTGGCACTGAGAATTATGATCCACCACTGACTTCTGACTTGTTGGGGATATATCTGCTCCTCCACGCCCTGTTGGTGTCCCCCCCCCCCCCCCCCCCCACTGTGATACACATCTGACTGGACGGAGGGATGGTGGAGGAAGAGGAGAGATTATGCTGTGGAGTTTACTTTGTTGTTCTGGTGAAGGGAAGGGTCCTCATATTGGCCCCCAGAGAGAGAGAGAGAGAGAGGACAAAGCACTGCCTCTCTGTGAAATCATCTGCCCTTTCTGCACAATGACCACATCCATCCTCCTTGCCAACCTTGGCCCTCTGGGGAAAACCTGTGTGTGTGTGTGTGTGTGCGTGTGTGTGTGTGTGAGAGAGAGAGTCTGCTAGATTCTGGGCAGCACTGAAGGATTTGCATAGACTGTTGATTTTAAACTAGCAATATTTGAACCAAGTATCGCCACAACATTTTAAATGAAGAAGAAAAAAACCAAGCAAACAAAAACAAGGAATGGTGGTGTGGGGGGGGGGTCTGCTGCTCCTCTGCATCGGTGAGGGATACAGGAGAGGGCCTTCACTACCCCAGCATCACCCACGCTGGCTGACTGCTGCTGTTGAGCTTAATGCATAAAACAGTGTGTGTAATGGGTTTAACGTGGACATTTTTCTTCCTGTTTTTGGAAGAACCAGGCTTTTATCTCTTTGTTTGTGAGCCAAATATTACATATATATATATATACATATATATATACTCTTTCAAGATTTCAGATATGCCTTCTCAAGACCTTGACAAGCACAAACCTATTATTACTTACTAATCTTTCAAAAGAAAAAAAATCCCGTTGTCATTTCCACTTGTTTTTAAGAGTATAGTTTTTAAATGGTGTTATTTATTGGTTTTTAACTATCTTAGAGACAACATGTTAAAGGACAAGGTCAGAGCACTAACGTGGAAGTGTGTGGTTAAATGGTATGTGTTCTAATCTAAAAGCGACTTAACTTGGGTCAGGTCTTGTTGTTAGGCCGTGCTAACTAAATGGTGTTGTAAAAGACGAAGTGTTGTATGCTGCATAGCTTCAGTGTGAAAGCTTCTCGATAATCGTCTTGTTTTGAAGACAAAAAGAATGTTATAACTCCCTGTTGTAAAACATCTCCAGTGACCTGACGAGACGAGACGCTCTGGCTTTGTCCCGGCTGAGCTGACTGTACTATTGATCAGGACAGGAAGAGGTTGGAGACAAAGATGGAGGGAGGGAGGAGTGGTGTTTGGTAGAGTGAAACTGTTGGACATCTATAGGTTTGTGTCCCAAATGGTACCCTATGTAGTGCACTACTTTGGACCAGGGCCCATAGGAACTAATGCACTATATATAGTGATAGGGTTCCACGTGGGACTGTCCTCATCTTTGTTCAGATTTCCAAAAAGAGATGTTGTTGGGGTAAAAAAAAAATGATATATATAAATATAAAATGTTACTCTGGGTGTCTTTTGTAAGTGTTGTGTGAGTAGGGGGACTCCTTTCTATTCCCAACTACACCAATAAGCACTGATAGGCAGATGTAACTTTTTCTATAGCGAATGTGAGTCTCTTTGTGACCGTGTGTTTCCACCTTTTAAAGAATAAGAAAAAAAAAGCCATCTTGATGAGTTTAAAGTAAAAAAAAAAAAAAACACAGCTTTGAGAGTTAATCTGTGTACATATCTGTCCACTCGCATATAAAACAATCCCTCAGGGCTTCTCAGTATATAAGAATAAAGGAAAACGGTCTGTTTTGATGGGACAGATACCCATGAAAGGATTGGTGGTGGATTTGAATTTTTCTTGGTTGTTTTCCTCAGCCCACGCATATTTTTAATGTAATCTATTCAAATACTAGTAATAATAATTGTTGAATTATATATTATTATTTTTTTTGCCAGCGTAGTGTATATTGCATTATATAATCAATACATTTAGTTTGTGTTCTTGAACAACCACACGATGTACAGACATGTATACTTCCATAACGGTTGTGATCCAATTTTAAAACGTGCCATTGATGCACACTATCCTACCTAAAAAAAAATATTAAAAAAAAAACACTTCCAAAACAACTCTAAAGGTGTTTGCATGATTTAAAACAAATTTTTTAAAAATAAAATAAAAACCAAGTGTGTATTTTCAGTGAAAGATATCTAGCCATGGGGGAACGGTGGACTATTTAACGGTGCACAATAAGCATGTCCTACCAAGTCCCAACTGGTTTTTAGCTAGCTCTAGTTGGCTTCGGGTTCGCTCTTCAGATGGCGTTCCGTCACTGCTCAGCTGATAACTGCCATGCGTTGTACTGCACACGTTTGTAACAGAACTGAATCACTACAAGATTTTATTTGCGCTTTTATTCAAATTAAAGTTGTCTGGACTTGGAACTGGGGAGAAAATCCTGTATTTTTAAAGTTGTTTAGTTATAATATGTATGCTATGTTATTATTGCGTTAGATAATAAACATGTCTAGAACCTAGGTAACTGAAAGCCATAGTGAAAAAGCATTCTGATCTGATTTAGGTATGATGCTGTTTTGACATGAGGATCTGATTGGATGGATTCTTAGAGCATGTTGCTATGCTAATAGCCTTAAAATGGTCAGTTACATTCAACACAGTTAAAGGACATTTACTTCATTTTTTTTTTTTAATTACATGTTAGTCAAACTAATAACCACCTACTTTATTCTCAATGTAGATTTGACATCTATATTTTTAAATTATTTTTTATTCACTTATTGAAACATTAGCGCCATGGTTTGGAGGTAAACGTCTATTTGGCAAGCTTTAATGACCCATATTGTAAAGGCTGAGGTAATTTTGAAAATCAAAATATAACAAAAATGAAAATATAATCTTGTAGTCTTTCTGCGATCCAATTAATGAATGATCTCACAGCTTGTGTGGTGCAAAGGACAACATATAGAAGAAAATGGTGTACCAGCTAAAATTCATTTTTATTTAGGATAATGATTTCTGTGGTTGCGTCGTAGCTTTCCACTGTTTTCCAATGATCTGTTGCTGGTGGCGGGAATAGTGTTCTGTTTACTGCTTCTACTGCTTCTAGGGGGGGCTCCCATCCAACCGGCCAGGGGCATGTTTGGTGTTAGAAACAACAGACGTTTGCTTTGGTACTTGCACATTTACAGTTACCTCAATTTTGCCACGTTTGGATTTAAAAAAAATAAAAAAAATAATAGCTAATATATATATATATATATATATATATATATATATATATATATATATATATTAGGAAAATGGTTCTGTGTTTTCATTCCATTGGAAGCATATGGTTTGTAGCATTTAACTAGTTAGTGTATACACACCTGTATACCGATTGACATTTTTCAGATTTGTACTTTTTTAAACTGAAAGTTGCTAGTTCTGCTTTACCCGAGTCGTGCAATCATTTATTTTTTATTTTTATCGTGGCTGATTTGAGAGTGTTGTTCACTAATAAACGTATGATGTATACCAATATTACAACCGTCCCTTTGTCTGTTTTCACTGTAATCACCATTAGAGTTCACACAAAGTTGTCGTGAATGCTAGTATGGAGCCCTGTTCCCTATATAGTGTACTACTTTTGACCAGGGCCCTATAGAACCCTGTTCCCTATATAGTGCACTACTTTTGACCAGAGCCCTATGGAACCTTGTTCCCTATATAGTGCACTACTTTTGACCAGAGCCCTTATGGAACCTTGTCCCCTATATAGTGCACTACTTTTGACCAGAGCCCTATAGAACCTTGTTCCCTATATAGTGCACTACTTTTGACCAGAGCCCTATAGAACCCTGTTCCCTATATAGTGCACTACTTTTGACCAGAACCCGAGGCTCTCATACTGTGTTGAGAAAAGGAATGTGATCTTGTGAGATCAGGATGAACATAGGAAAATAAACTTTCTTCACAGCCAACTAGTATTCTATGTAACATTTACTAATAGGTTAGCATAATGTTTGTTTCCTACATACACTACATGAGCAAAAGTATGTGGACACTTGCTTGTTGAACATCTAATTTCAAAATCATGGGCATTCATATGGAGTTGCCCCCCCCCCTCCTCCCCCCTTCTTTGCTGCTATAACAGCCTCCACTCTTCTGGGAAGGCTTTCCACTAGATGTTGGAACATTGCTGCTATAACAGCTTCCACTCTTCTGGGAAGGCTTTCCACTAGATGTTGGAACATTGCTGCAGGGACTTGCTTCCATTCAGCCATACGAGCATTAGTGAGGTCGGTCACTGATGTTGGGCGATTAGGCCTGGCTCGTAGTCTGTATTCCAAAGTCTGTATTCTCAAAGGTGTTAGATGGGGTTGAGGTCAGGGCTCTGTGCAGGCCAGTCAAGTTCTTTAAAAAAAATGACACCTTTTATTTAACCAGGTAGGCCAGTTGAGAACAAGTTCTCATTTACAACTGCGACCTGGCCAAGATAAAGCAAAGCAGTGCGACACAAACAGAGTTACACATGGAATAAACAAACGTACAGTCAATAACACAATAGACAAGAAAAATAGACAAATCTATGTACAGGGTGTGCAAATGTAGAAGAGTAGGGAGGTTAGGCAATAAATAGGCCATAGAGGTGAGAATAATTACAATTTAGCATTAATACTGGAGTGATAGGTGTGCAGAAGATGATGTGCAAGTAGAGATACTGGGGAGCAAAAGAGCAAGAAGGTAAGTAATAATATGAGGATGAGGTAATCGGGTGGGCTATTTACAGATGGGCTGTGTACAGGTACAGTGATCAGTAAGATGCTCTGACAGCTGACGCTTAAAGTTAGAGAGGGAGATATAAGACTCCAGCTTCAGTGATTTTTGCAATTCGTTCCAGTCATTGGCAGCAAAGAACTGGAAGGAAAGGCGGCCAAAGGAAGTGTTGGCTTTGGGGATGACCAGTGAAATATACCTGCTGGAGCGTGTGCTACGGGTGTGTGTTGCTATGGTGACCAGTGAGCTGAGATAAGGCGGGGCTTTACTTGGCAAAGACTTATAGATGACCTGGAGCCAGTGGGTTTGGCGACGAGTATGAAGCGAGGGCCAACCAACGAGAGCGTACAGGTCGCAGAGGTGGGTAGTGTATGGAGCTTTGGTGACAAAATGGATGGTCCTGTGATAGACTGCATTCAATTAGCTGAGTAGAGTGTTGGAGGCTATTTTGTAAATGACATCGCCGAAGTCGAGGATCGGTCGGGTAGTCAGTTTTACGAGGGTAAGTTTGGCAGCATGAGTGAAGGAGGCTTTGTTGCGAAATAGGAAGCCGATTCCAGATGTAATTTTGGATTGGAGATGCTTAAAGTGAGTCTGGAAGGAGAGTTTACAGTCTAGCCAGACACCTAGGTATTTATAGTTATCCACATATTTTAGGTCAGAACCGTCCAGAGTAGTGATGCGGGAGGGTGCGGGCAGCGATCAGTTGAAGAGCATGCATTTAGTTTCACTAGCATTTAAGAGCAGTTGGAGGCCACGGAAGGAGTGTTGTATGGCGTTGAAGGTTTGTTAGCAGTGTTCAAAGAAGGACCAGAAGTATACAGAAGTTATTCCACACTGATCTCAACAAACTATTTCTGTATGCACCTCGCTTTGTGCACGGGGGCATTGTCATGCTGAAACAGGAAAGGGCCTTCCCCAAACTGTTGCCACAAAGTTGGTAGCACAGAATCTTCTAGAATGTCATTGTATGCTGTAGCATTAAGATTTCCCTTCACTGGAACTAAGGGGCCCAAACCATGAAAAACAGCCCCAGACCATTATTCCTCCTCCACCAAACTTTACAGTTGGCACTACGCATTGGGGCAGGTAGCGTTCTCCTGGCATCCACGAAACCCAGATTTGTCCGTCGGACTGCCAGGTGGTGAAGTGCGATTCATCACTCCAGACAACGTGTTTCCACTTCTCCAGAGAACAATGGCGGCGAGCTTCACACCACTCCAGCCGACGCTTGGCATTGTGATCTTAAGCTTGTGTGCGGCTGCTCTGCCATGGAAACCCATTATATGAACTTCCCCAATAACAATTATTGTACTGACGTTGCTTCCAGATGCAGTTTGGAACTCAGTAGTGAGTGTTGCAACCGAGGACAGACAATGTTTACGCACTACAGCACTTGGCCATCACGTTCTGTGAGCTGGTGTGACCTACCAGTTCAGGGCTAAGCCATTGTTTCCACTTCACAATAACAGCACTTACAGTTGACCAGGGCAGCTCTGGCAGGGCAGGAATTTGACAAACTGACTTGTTGTAAAGGTGGCATCATATGACAGTGCCACGTTGAAAGTCACTCTTCAATAAAAGCCATTCTACTGCCAATGTTTGTCTATGGAGATTGCATGGCTGTGTGCTTGATTTGAAACACCGATCAGCAAATCGAATTTGAAGGGGTGTACACATACTTTTGTATTTATAGCGTACCTACAAAAAAAATATTAAAACTGACATGACTTCAAGATTAGCAGAGTTTCTGTGGCCTGGTAGGAAGGCTGAGATGTTTTAGACGAAGAAAGCCGAGGATGGGAACAGAGCACTGACAGCCACTACAAAATCAAAACCACCACAACATTTTAAAAATGTTTAATTTATAGTTGTTGGAAAATGACATCTTAAACATGACCAGCCCATTGCGATGTTACAGGAGAAATAGGCATCTATGAGTCACCACAGGCAGACTGTTATACTAGAGATAGGTAAAAGCCACGTGTGAAAGCTGTGGCCCTCTTCTTGTTGAACCGGGTTGTCGTTCCAAACTGCAGGCGGTACGGAAACTCAACCCCCCCCCCCCTCGCTTGTTTGGTCGTTTCAAGACAATTACATTATAGAGTGAACTTTGATTGAATATTTAAAAAAAATAAAAATAAAATTAAAAAAAAAAGTAGTGCTTTTTCAGCCTTGTTCTTTAAATATGTAATGTATGTACAGGAAGGTTAGTTCACATTGCTCTCCTTTTAAACATAACCAAATTTAACTGGAGGAGAGAGGAGGAGGTATCATGGTGGACAAGACAGCCGGGGGGGAATAGAGCAGGGCTAAATTATTTTGTGTTAAAGAGTTTTTTTTTTTTGTTGTTTTTTTGTTATTTCAGACAGTGATCCCTTGTTGTGCACAACGGCCATATAAACAAAAACAAAAACAAACAAAAAAAAATGTGTGAAGAAACAAGGAAAAAGATAAGTTATTTTCCTCGTGTTGGAGGAGAAGGTTAGCTAGGTGTCAATCTTCCGTGAGGTCCTGAACAAAGAGGACCTCGGACCGGCTGAGGCCGGCCTCTTTGAGGCTGGGGGGGTTGGGCTGCTCCTCCGTGGGAAGGCAGGGCAGAACCCGGCGGGGGAAGTTGGTAACTATCTGGAATTTCTCCGGGGTCTCCTTCAACGAGAACAGGAAGTCGTATATTACCTGGAGACACAGAGGGAGAGATGGGTGTTCTTTTTTTGTTGTTGTCAAGACCATACGTTCCATTGGTGTAGGCTACCATGGGGCGGCAGGGTAGCCTAGTGGTTAGAGCGTTGGACTAGTAACCGGAAGGTTGCAAGTTCAAATCCCCGAGCTGACAAGGTACAAATCTGTCGTTCTGCCCCGTCATTGTAAATAAGAATTTGTTCTTAACTGACTTGCCTAGAGGTAGAGGTAAAGGTAAAAATAAATAAATAAATATATATATATATATACACACACACACCAGGTTTGATTGTGTAGAATTGGGAGTCAAGCCTCCACCAGGCCGGTTAAAATGCAGACACCTGTAAGAGCTGTGTTCGTACCGTCAGAGACTGCTGGAAGAGGAACCGCCTCTCTACTCTGGTATCGTTAGGCAGTTTGAAAACGATTTTGACGCTGTCAGGGTCGTCTGCTGGGGGTTCGGGGGGAAGACATTCTGACTTAAGCTCCTTCTCTTCCTCCAACGTCTAAAAACACAGAATTTGTTAGCCACAGTCTAATTATTAGCAACAACTAATTATTAAATAACATAGAACCAAGATAAGGAACGGTTTTAATGTAGGCAGAGCGAGAGAGGACAGAGAGTATAAAAGACTCCTCGTTCTCACCCTCCTCCTCCTCTCCTCAGCCAGGACGGTCTGCCGGACCTTCTCCTCCTCCGCCTGGACCTTCTCCTGCTCCTCCCTCTTCCTCCGGTCCTTCTCCTGGTCGGCTCTCAGCGACTCCAGGTAGGCCTCGTCCTGCTGCGCCCGCAACACCTGCGTCTGGTTCCTCTCCTCCCTGGAATACACACAGACACGTTCAATTAACCTCCGTCTCCAGTACCAGAGACGGACGTCACCACATCTCCAGTACCAGAGACGGACGTCACCACATCTCCAGTACCAGAGACGGACGTCACCACATCTCCAGTACCAGAGACGGACGTCACCACATCTCCAGTACCAGAGACGGACGTCACCACATCTCCAGGACCAGAGATGGACGTCACCACACCTCCAGGACCAGAGATGGACGTCACCACATCTCCAGGACCAGAGATGGACGTCACCACATCTCCAGGACCAGAGATGGACGTCACCACATCTCCAGGACCAGAGAGACGGACGTCACCACATCTCCAGTACCAGAGACGGACGTCACCACATCTCCAGTACCAGAGACGGACGTCACCACATCTCCAGTACCAGAGACGGACGTCACCACATCTCCAGGACCAGAGATGGACGTCACCACACCTCCAGGACCAGAGATGGACGTCACCACATCTCCAGGACCAGAGATGGACGTCACCACATCTCCAGGACCAGAGATGGACGTCACCACATCTCCAGGACCAGAGAGACGGACGTCACCACATCTCCAGGACCAGAGATGGACGTCACCACATCTCCAGGACCAGAGATGGACGTCACCACACCTCCAGGACCAGAGATGGACGTCACCACATCTCCAGGACCAGAGATGGACGTCACCACATCTCCAGGACCAGAGAGACGGACGTCACCACATCTCCAGGACCAGAGAGACGGACGTCACCACATCTCCAGGACCAGAGATGGACGTCACCACATCTCCAGGACCAGAGAGACAGACGTCACCTCCATCTCCAGGACCAGAGATGGACGTCACCACATCTCCAGGACCAGAGAGACGGACGTCACCACATCTCCAGGACCAGAGAGACGGACGTCACCACATCTCCAGGACCAGAGAGACGGACGTCACCACATCTCCAGGACCAGA
Organism: Oncorhynchus mykiss; assembly: GCF_013265735.2. NCBI lineage: Eukaryota > Metazoa > Chordata > Actinopteri > Salmoniformes > Salmonidae > Oncorhynchus > Oncorhynchus mykiss. The sequence goes on from NC_048578.1 coordinate 39,325,219, forward strand.
GAGACGGACGTCACCACATCTCCAGGACCAGAGATGGACGTCACCACATCTCCAGGACCAGAGACGGACGTCACCACATCTCCAGGACCAGAGACAGACGTCACCACATCTCCAGGACCAGAGACAGACGTCACCACATCTCCAGGACCAGAGACGAACGTATGGGAGACCTCACCACATCTCCAGGACCAGAGACGAACGTATGGGAGACCTCACCACACCACATCTCCAGGACCAGAGACAGACGTCACCACATCTCCAGGACCAGAGACAGACGTCACCACATCTCCAGGACCAGAGACGAACGTATGGGAGACCTCACCACATCTCCAGGACCAGAGACGAACGTATGGGAGACCACACCACATCTCCAGGACCAGAGACGAACGTATGGGAGACCTCACCACACCACATCTCCAGGACCAGAGACAGACGTATGGGAGACCTCACCACACCACATCTCCAGGACCAGAGACAGACGTATGGGAGACCTCACCACACCACATCTCCAGGACCAGAGACAGACATATGGGAGACCTCACCACACCACATCTCCAGGACCAGAGACAGACGTATGGGAGACCTCACCACACCACATCTCCAGGACCAGAGACAGACATATGGGAGACCTCACCACACCACATCTCCAGGACCAGAGACGAACGTATGGGAGACCTCACCACACCACATCTCCAGGACCAGAGACAGACGTATGGGAGACCTCACCACACCACATCTCCAGGACCAGAGACAGACGTATGGGAGACCTCACCACACCACATCTCCAGGACCAGAGACAGACATATGGGAGACCTCACCACACCACATCTCCAGGACCAGAGACGAACGTATGGGAGACTTCACCACACCACATCTCCAGGACCAGAGACAGACGTATGGGAGACCTCACCACACCACATCTCCAGGACCAGAGACAGACGTATGGGAGACCTCACCACACCACATCTCCAGGACCAGAGACAGACGTATGGGAGACCTCACCACACCACATCTCCAGGACCAGAGACAGACGTATGGGAGACCTCACCACACCACATCTCCAGGACCAGAGACGAACGTATGGGAGACCTCACCACACCACATCTCCAGGACCAGAGACGAACGTATGGGAGACCTCACCACACCACATCTCCAGGACCAGAGACAGACGTATGGGAGACCTCACCACACCACATCTCCAGGACCAGAGACAGACATATGGGAGACCTCACCACACCACATCTCCAGGACCAGAGACGAACGTATGGGAGACCTCACAACACCACATCTCCAGGACCAGAGACAGACGTATGGGAGACCTCACCACACCACATCTCCAGGACCAGAGACGAACGTATGGGAGACCTCACCACACCACATCTCCAGGACCAGAGACAGACGTATGGGAGACTTCACCACACCACATCTCCAGGACCAGAGACAGACATATGGGAGACCTCACCACACCACATCTCCAGGACCAGAGACAGACATATGGGAGACCTCACAACACCACATCTCCAGGACCAGAGACAGACGTATGGGAGACCTCACCACACCACATCTCCAGGATCAAACACAATCTCCACATTTGTGTTTTTCATAATAGTAAAATAATCATATGTGGGTTTCAAATACATTAAAACAATTTCCCATACTTATGTTTGAGTTTGTCTGGCGCGCCAGATGTGTTGGGCTTGTACAGGCACAGAGACCACTGGAACACATTTTAAAGTATTGAAAACCCAGACCGGCAGTCAGTTAATGTCAGTCCCTTACCGTTCAGACATCAGGTAGGATCAGTCCCTGACCGTTCAGACATCAGGTAGGATCAGTCCCTCACCGTTCAGACATCAGGTAGGATCAGTCCCTTACCGTTCAGACATCTGGTAGGATCAGTCCCTCACCGTTCAGACATCAGGTAGGATCAGTCCCTTACCATTCAGACTTCAGGTAGGATCAGTCCCTTACCATTCAGACATCAGGTAGGATCAGTCCCTGACCGTTCAGACATCAGGTAGGATCAGTCCCTGACCGTTCAGACATCAGGTAGGATCAGTCCCTCACCGTTCAGACATCAGGTAGGATCAGTCCCTCACCGTTCAGACATCAGGTAGGATCAGTCCCTCACCGTTCAGACATCAGGTAGGATCAGTCCCTCACCGTTCAGACATCAGGTAGGATCAGTCCCTCACCGTTCAGACATCAGGTAGGATCAGTCCCTCACCGTTCAGACATCAGGTAGGATCAGTCCCTTAATGTTCAGACGTCAGGTAGGATCAGTCCCTGACCGTTCAGACGTCAGGTAGGATCAGTCCCTTAATGTTCAGACGTCAGGTAGGATCAGTCCCTCACCGTTCAGACATCAGGTAGGATCAGTCCCTTAATGTTCAGACGTCAGGTAGGATCAGTCCCTTACTGTTCAGACATCAGGTAGGATCAGTCCCTTACCGTTCAGACATCAGGTAGGATCAGTCCCTGACCGTTCAGAGGTCTGGTAGGATCAGTCCCTGACCGTTCAGACGTCTGGTAGGATCAGTCCCTGACCGTTCAGACATCAGGTAGGATCAGTCCCTTACCGTTCAGACATAAAGGTAGGATCAGTCCCTTACTGTTCAGACGTCTGGTAGGATCAGTCCCTGACCGTTCAGACATCAGGTAGGATCAGTCCCTCACCGTTCAGACATCAGGTAGGATCAGTCCCTGACCGTTCAGACATCAGGTAGGATCAGTCCCTGACCGTTCAGACATTAGGTAGGATCAGTCCCTGACCGTTCAGAGGTCTGGTAGGATCAGTCCCTGACCGTTCAGACGTCTGGTAGGATCAGTCCCTGACCGTTCAGACATCAGGTAGGATCAGTCCCTTACCGTTCAGACATCAGGTAGGATCAGTCCCTTACTGTTCAGACGTCTGGTAGGATCAGTCCCTGACCGTTCAGACATCAGGTAGGATCAGTCCCTCACCGTTCAGACATCAGGTAGGATCAGTCCCTGACCGTTCAGACATCAGGTAGGATCAGTCCCTTACCGTTCAGACATCAGGTAGGATCAGTCCCTCACCGTTCAGACGTCAGGTAGGATCAGTCCCTGACCGTTCAGACGTCTGGTAGGATCAGTCCCTGACCGTTCAGACATCAGGTAGGATCAGTCCCTTACTGTTCAGACATCAGGTATGATCAGTCCCTTACTGTTCAGACGTCAGGTAGGATCAGTCCCTTACCGTTCAGACATCTGGTAGGATCAGTCCCTCACCGTTCTGACATCAGGTAGGATCAGTCCCTTAATGTTCAGACGTCAGGTAGGATCAGTCCCTGACCGTTCAGACATCAGGTAGGATCAGTCCCTTACTGTTCAGACATCAGGTATGATCAGTCCCTTACTGTTCAGACGTCAGGTAGGATCAGTCCCTTACCGTTCAGACATCTGGTAGGATCAGTCCCTCACCGTTCAGACATCAGGTAGGATCAGTCCCTCACCGTTCAGACATCAGGTAGGATCAGTCCCTCACCGTTCAGACATCAGGTAGGATCAGTCCCTCACCGTTCAGACATCAGGTCGGATCAGTCCCTTAATGTTCAGACGTCAGGTAGGATCAGTCCCTCACCGTTCAGACGTCAGGTAGGATCAGTCCCTTAATGTTCAGACGTCAGGTAGGATCAGTCCCTCACCGTTCAGACATCAGGTAGGATCAGTCCCTTAATGTTCAGACGTCAGGTAGGATCAGTCCCTTACTGTTCAGACATCAGGTAGGATCAGTCCCTTACTGTTCAGACGTCAGGTAGGATCAGTCCCTCACCATTCTGACATCAGGTAGGATCAGTCCCTTAATGTTCAGACGTCAGGTAGGATCAGTCCCTCACCGTTCAGACATCAGGTAGGATCAGTCCCTTAATGTTCAGACGTCAGGTAGGATCAGTCCCTTACTGTTCAGACATCAGGTAGGATCAGTCCCTTACCGTTCAGACATCAGGTAGGATCAGTCCCTGACCGTTCAGACGTCTGGTAGGATCAGTCCCTGACCGTTCAGACATCAGGTAGGATCAGTCCCTTACCGTTCAGACATCTGGTAGGATCAGTCCCTCACCGTTCAGACATCAGGTAGGATCAGTCCCTTACTGTTCAGACATCAGGTATGATCAGTCCCTTACCATTCAGACATCAGGTATGATCAGTCCCTTACTGTTCAGACATCAGGTAGGATCAGTCCCTCACCGTTCAGACATCAGGTAGGATCAGTCCCTTACCGTTCAGACATCAGGTAGGATCAGCCCCTCACCGTTCAGACGTCTGGTAGGATCAGTCCCTGACCGTTCAGACATCAGGTAGGATCAGTCCCTTACCATTCAGACATCAGGTAGGATCAGTCCCTTACCATTCAGACATCAGGTAGGATCAGTCCCTTACCGTTCAGACATCAGGTAGGATCAGTCCCTGACCGTTCAGACATCAGGTAGGATCAGTCCCTTACTGTTCAGACATCAGGTATGATCAGTGCCTTACCGTTCAGACATCAGGTAGGATCAGTCCCTGACCGTTCAGACATCAGGTAGGATCAGTCCCTTACCGTTCAGACATCAGGTAGGATCAGTCCCTTACCGTTCCAAGCGTTCAGACATCAGGTAGGTCTGGTTAGCCTCCATGATGAAGGTGAGCTGGTTGAGGAGGTCCTCTGATTGGATGAGCCCCTCCAGACGTCCAACCACCGTCATCTTACGGTCCTTCAACATGATCATGGCCAGGAACGGGTAAGTGTTCTCACGCAGCGCCTGGGACACTGAGGTACAGACACACAGGGGAAAAACAGACACACACCAAACAGATTAAAACACTAAAATAAAGTGATTGATTAAGAGATTCCACCTCATATCTTAAGAGGACACGGATGAAAATCATCCATCATCCCTAAGAGATTCCACCTCATATCTTAAGAGGACACTGATGAAAATCATCCATCATCCCTAAGAGATTCCACCTCATATCTTAAGAGGACACTGATGAAAATCATCCATCATCCCTAAGAGATTCCACCTCATATCTTAAGAGGACACTGATGAAAATCATCCATCATCCCTAAGAGATTCCACCTCATATCTTAAGAGGACACTGATGAAAATCATCCACAGTTCCAGCACAAATGATTTACTTAAAATAAATCTTTAACCCTTTTTAACCATTTCAAACTGACTGAGAACACGTCCTCATTTACAGCAACAACAACGAGTGAAGGACGAGGCCAGTTCCTCTTTGCAGAATGTATCACCAGCTCTAGGAGATCTAGGTAGTGAAGACGCAACGCAAGAGTAGACGGATGTGTACCTCTGTATCCCTCAGGCCTGCTGGTGGAACAGGCCCAGAACAGCATCCTGGTGTTGAGGAAGGTCAGGACCTCTTCTGTACATAACGTGGAGCTGGAGGAAGATGGAAACAGAAGCATCATTAATATAAACCGTGTGAGGAAAGATGTACCGGGTACACTAAGGAAAACATCTAATACATGAAGAGTGGATGGTATGTGTATAATACCAAGCATGACACAAATAAAGAAACACGCATGGTATGCCTTCGTCCAATCAACTGAATCCATATTCAAACCAATCATCAACAGACCCTGATTTATAACTAGATAACCAACTAATGATTCTTGCCTCCCTGGAAAAAAGGACAATAGTACCCAAAGGGTGCCTGGCCTTCCAGAGTTTGGGTATTGCCTTGTAGTATCATTGTGCATTTTGTTGCCCGTGTATGTTGACCTCGTGTGTAAAGTGATCACTTGTTATTGGACCTACCGACAGAACTGGTCTGTATCCTGGTGGTCGTCTCCATGGAGGTAAACTAACAAGTAGCGAAGCTCACGTTTGGCATCGTTCAATGCCTACAGGGGGGAAAACAAAAACACACACCTCGCTGAATAACACTACCAGCTATCGACCAAGTTACACGTCGATTCAATCCATGTAGAACCTATATGGATTCTGGAACATCCGCTTTCTTAAAACCATTTAGTCGGTTGTTCAATAAAATAAAACTTAAGGTGTGTCAACTTTTTTTTGGGGGGGGGGTGTTCTTCTGCATTCTAGCATTACTTGTTGTGGATGGTCAAGGTACTAGTATCCCAAATTGAGAATGAAACTGGGGAACCTGAGTAACACACCTGGCTATATGTTCCCTGGTAAAACACTGGATGCGATCGACCGTACTTCTCTTCAAAACTATGGATGAAGGAGACCACGTCACCCACAGGGTCTGTGACGCGTCCACGAGGGTCTGGCCTGACCCACCGCAGGGCAAACCTGGTTAGGAAGGAGGAGGAAGGAGGAACCAATCAGTCACCTTTATACAGAAACATCATGGGAACTGATGGCCAAATACAGTTTATTTGTATTACCTGAATATGTCCAGAAGTGTGTAATATGTCAATCTGAAAGGTAGCATTATCATGTAGTAACTCCATCCTATTAATCCCTGGACAAAAGTAAGAAAAAGACCAGATGCAACATGGTCAGAAAAGTGGGAAGATTCAATGAGAAAACTACAGCTGTCAGCTGGATGATTTTAGTAAACAGAAGGTTGCGCCACTGTGTATTTGAATGTCATATTGCAGATTCAACCTTTAAAGTTGAGATGCTAGAACAATTTACCGGTGACATATATGAGCAAAAAGAGAAGAACATCATAAGAGACAGAGACACAGAATGTGTGTGTGTACGTACTCTGGGTTGTGGCCTGGAGACGATATAGCTATACACTCTGTGGTCTGCTGTGTTGACCTGTAACGGTCTGGAGGGCGGAGGGTTAAACACACTGGGAACTCCTTCCTGCTCGTTCAGTCTGTCCTGCACTGCAGCCTGGGAACGAACACACACACGACATTATCCATTTGATCTCGCCCTGCACACCACAAGAAGACTAAACCGTGTCGCAGAGCTCATGCAGAATATTGAAGGCAACATTTCTCATGAGATATTATTATATATATATTGCTGCACGTAGTTAATTTATAACAGTGCAACCTCTGATAAACTATTGGATTCATTGGGTGCATCATAACCTGTGTATAATGTAGTCGTCAAGGCCCACATCAAAAACAGCCATTCAAGTATTTTGGGGGCGACAGTTCTTACCTCGATGTTCCAATTGTGTTGTTCTAATGTACGACGACATTGGTCCATAGACTCCAAACCTGTCAAGTCCTGGAAAATCAAATGCAAAAAAATGACAAAAAATCTGAACTCTCAGATCTAACACTGGTTGGTGTACACGAGATCGGACAAATCTGTGAAGTTATGTTCAACCGAATTTATTTCCAATATGTTACTTTCCTACAGGCCATTTCCACATCTTGGGTCTGGATGAGACAGAGGGGGCCTTACTAGGAATGAACCAGTCATTGCTTGTCATGTGTCATTAACAGTTGTGTGTCTGATGTTCACTCTCAAACCATCTTCTAGCTAAAATGCTAAGTAACGTTAGCTTGGCTGACCAAGTAAACTGCTAGCTAGTTAGCCAACTGTCGTTGGCTTAGCTAGTTAGTTGGCGTAAGTAAACCAAGTGCTGCAGATAACCAAGTTAAACATGTCCTTCCTAATTTACATTACACTGATTTAAGTTTGTTGAATCGTTTCTTTGTGAGTATTGTCGGGAACGAACTAGCAACTCCAGACAATATTTAGGATAGAAAATAATTGTTGTGTTGCTAGATTAGATATAACGTTAACGGTAGCAAGTTAGCTAACGTTAGCGGTGGCGCTATTGGGTATCAACATTATATTGTCAAAAAAGCGTTTTTTACACCCATTAGCGTGCTTTATTTTAAACAATGTCCTTCATATATCTAAACATACATTAATATGGAGTTATATAAAAAAGAAATACTTAAACCTGAAGAAAGGCTGACTACCTGAAATTGAAGGAGTTTTTCGGTCTGCGCCTGAGATAATTCCTGCTCCTCTGGCGCCGCCATCTTACCTCGCCAACAGTGACGTGCAATTCGCGAACGATTCATTATTCGACTCTTTTTTTTTTACTGACTCGAGAGTCATGATTCATTGATTCATTAATCGACTCTTTTTTTTTTACTGACTCGAGTCATGATTCACTTATTCATTAAGTCTTATATTTTTACTGACTCGAGAGTCATGATTCATTGATTCATTAGTCGCCTCTTTTTTATATTTTTTACTGACTCGAGAGTCATGATTCATTTTTCTGAATGACTCATTCGTTTGAGTTGTTCGTTTGACCTGCCTTGTGCTGGCAGTAATGATTCCAACAGAACGATTGATACACGCTGCTCAGTCTCAGTGGCTCCAAGAGGACTGTTCCGAGCACCAAACTGTCTGTCATATGCGCGGAAAATTGATAATAAGCATAGTACATAGAGAAGAAAAATACATGTTTAGAACTGATAATTGATCATGGTGCAAGAATGTTTGCAGTTTATTGAATGTTACGGAAACAGCGTTGTAGAACCAAAACATACACAGCCTCTGCTCATCAAACTCGAGAACTAAAAGTAAATTTATGTTTGATTCCGAAGATGTGGTCAGAAGCTTTATATGGAGGGTGTGACGCAATTGCGGAGGCAACCAGAGGCATGAAGAAGCCAAATTGAGCTCTGTGTGGTGTCAATGTGCACCTCTCACATTTTTGCAATAATGCAGAGAGCTGTGTAGCTCATCATTGACATGATTGGTTGAGGTTGAGTGGGGGCTGCAGGTCCAGTATAAACACAAACTCAATTTGTGTAACCTTTATTTAACTAGACATGTCCGTTAAAAACGAATTCTTATTTACAATGACGGCGTCATGCTAGAGGCATCACTACAGACCCTGGTTCGATTCCACGCCGTATCACAAACCGGCCGTGAATGGGAGTGCCATATGGCGGCGAACAATTGCCCCAGTGTCGTTAGGGTTTGGCCGAGGTAGGCCCGTCATTGTAAATACGAATTTGTTCTTAACTGACTTGCCTAGTTAAATATTTAAAAAATTGTGAACGATGTAAATGAGAGGCTCGGAGAATCCTAACTCTTTCCAGTTTTCAGTTCATCGTTCACTGTGGGTCCTGAGTGCGTTGGGCATGAAAAGCGCTGCATGGCAAATCTGTTATCTGCATTGGCTGTGCAGCATTTATAGTGATATGGCCTCTGCAGAAGTCAGACCATTCATAGTTCTTGCACAGCGCTGTTGTGAAGGAAGTGAGTTTGCGTCTATACAGGACCTCCGTCCCTCATCTACTGTCAACCAATAATGTCAATGTGGAACTATACAGAGCCCCTCTGCATTGTTACAAAATGTGAGAGGCAAGGCCGAATTTGGCTTCAGTTGCGTCACACCATCCAGTGCCTCCGATCACATTTTCGGATCAAGCGTAAATTGGCTCTTACTGACTCGAATGAAATGAGTCGAAAAACTCGTTATTTTGACGAAACGAGTGGAAAAGATCCGAGTCAGTAAAAACACAGATAGAACAATGAGTCAGACATTTCACCGGATGTATAAATGTTAAGCATCCGGTTGGCGTTTCCTCTCACTGCCAAATATGGTGATGAGAGGAAGCTCAGTGGCTTACAGTGGGGAAAAATGTAACGAGATGTATTTTGGCCGTCATGCACATTTTCTCCTCAATTAAACGTTTGTTCTCAATAGAGTCTTCTGTTTCCGAAACTACAGTCTGTACCAAAAGGGTGGACTACGTTTTGTAGGCTTTACCCTTTGCCAAAGTAAAACATAATAATAGCGTTGCTTAGTAGGACTGCAAGGGGGAATTGAGTTATTGCACAAACGCGTCCCCTAAAGAAATATGCAAATAAATGCTAGAACGCGCCAATAGGATCTCGCTAGCTCATGCTTGGCCCTGCCCACCTCAATGTCTGTTCTGCCCACTATGGTTAATTTGATGCCATTGGAAATGAAAGGCTCTGATCTATCTTGGATTAGTTATATAACATCTTCGGTAAAATGACAAGAATTTCGGTCACTGCTCGCCAATCCACTACCAAGACAGAGAAGAGGCAAAGCGAGAGTGTTACTCTGCCAAAATTCTATCCAGGAAAATAAGACCAAGAAGTGAGGAATTTTTGTATGGAGGTTAACGAGAGAGTGTCGAATTTGGTCAACTAAAGAATACATCGATAATTTCTCCACAAGGCTTTATATTTGATCAATAGAAGTTTCATAATGGGGCGCGTTCGACATTACTTTAAAAGACAAGACTGACTAATTTACAAATCACCTTGAATCATAATCATCATGGGGCGGTAGGGTAGCCTAGTGGTTAGAGCGTTGGACTAGTAACCGGAAGGTTGCAAGTTCAAACCCCCGAGCTGACAAGGTACAAATCTGTCGTTCTGCCCCTGAACAGGCAGTTAACCCACTGTTCCTAGGCCGTCATTGTAAATAAGAATTTGTTCTTAACTGACTTGCCTAATAAAGGTAAAATATAAATAAATAGCTACTATAGCTATTATTTGTAGATCAGTCAGTTGGTCACAATTTGCTTTTGATGCTCTCCAACCAAGGGTGTGTTCGTAAATTTAATCTGGAGTGCCAGGGTGCACTCCGTGTCAGATTGTCCATCAGTAAATTCAGAGCGTTTTGCTCTCAGAGCGTTCAGAGAGCACACTGGACGCTCTGGCTAAAGAGTAGCGTTGATCCAAGCATTCTGACCTCACAACAGCAGTCAAGCATCCAAGCTAACTGACTAACGTTGGCTAGTTTCCCAGCTACTCCCAGACACAAATGAGAGAACACCTCACTCTTACCATTTTACTCTCCCTAACAGCACTGGTTAGGCTGTTATCACCCCCCCCCCCCCCCCCCCCTGTGCTCCCCCAGTGCCCACCCAGGCCCACCCTTGGCTGCACCCCAGCACAATAATGTGAAATCCATAGATTAGGGCCTCATTCATTTATTTCAATTGACTGATTTCCTCATATGAACTGTAACTCAGTAAAATCTTTAACATTGTTGCGTTTATATTTTTGTTCAGTATATTTGACTTCTTTCAAGTTTCCAACACGTTGCAACACTTGGTCAAAGGTGGCCCCTAGTAACGGAAGTCTTTGCGTAATATTTTATTTATTTATCCGTTATTTTACCCGGTAAATTGACTGAGAACACGTTTTTTAATTTTTTATTTACCTTTATTTAACTAGGCAAGTCAGTTAAGAACAAATTCTTCTTTTCAATGACAGTGGGTTAACTGCCTGTTCAGGGGCAGAACGACAGATTGTCAGCTCGGGGGTTTGAACTTGCAACCTTCCGGTTACTAGTCCAACACTCTAACCACTAGGCTACCCTACGTTCTCATTTACAGCAACGACCTGGGGAATAGTTACAGGGGAGAGGAGAGGGATGAATGAGCCAATTGTAAACTGGGGATTATTAGGTGACAGTGATGCTTTGAGGGACAGATTGGGAATATCATGTGATATTTACGGAAGCACTCTCGTTAGGTCATCTCTCATATTTTCAACGTCTTTGTTCCAAACCATTCATTCCCTTCCTCTGTAGCTGGCAACCGTATCTTCGTGAACACACACTCTGCAGGCATGGCAGCTGCTGTCGCTACCCGGTTTGTCTCTGAACAGTCAGCGACAACGACCCAACAACCAATGCTCGACATATCCAAGCCCCCTGTTATAGAAGGATTTACACCTCTATCTCGACCCAGATAAGAGACGTTCCAGGAGAAGTTGATGAGGAAGTCGAAGGAGAACCCGTTTGTCACTATTGGGTGAGTTGCGTAATGAGTAACTCTAGGGAAAAGTGTCCACTGCCCACAGCTGTTCCTAGTCGGCTTCAATGCATACTGTTAATAAATTAGATTATTCATGCATTGACTAGACAGTCATTTGGTCATCCATGTGCGTCTTACGACCAAGACAGACAACAGCTAGTTAGCTACAGTAGGGAATAGCATACGATCAACTTAATTTGGTACAGCCAGCTAGTTTTTATAATATGTGTCATGCACAGTGTCCTTGTGGAACCCATAAAGTAGACTAAAAGGTAATTTGATTGGAACATAGCCGAGTGTTCCAAGCCCCATTATGAAACATTACAGGGCCCACAATGCCTTTTTGTCAAGGCGTTTCATAATAAACATGTATTATAATGGTAAACTAGTGCAATCAATGGGTCATACAACTAGTGCAATCAATGGGTCATACAACTAGTGCAATCAATGGGTCATACAACTAGTGCAATCAATGGGTCATACAACTAGTGCAATCAATGGGTCATACCCTGGGTGCTAGACTACACAGCTAGACCAGTGGCCAGACTGTCTGTATAACCTAGTTAGGGTTTGAACATTTTATGTGAATATAACATCGGACACTACTTCAACATTGGACATGCTCTCTCTCTGCAGACGGTTCATTCCCCTGTGGTTACAGAATGAATTGCATACACAATCTGAATTAAAAACAACCCCACCTCCCTTACACACGATCAGGCCTAAAATGTCTTTAAGATTTACATCGGTCTTTTTTAAAGTATTATGATTACAGACCTTTAGGTTTCTCAAAAACAAAACAGAGAAGCATTTGGATCACTTTAAAACCAAAATGGAAGCTACTGAATGCTCCTCCTTTCACATCTATTTTAAAGAGTGATTATGGAAAACCTAATTGTTTGGTTTAAAAAATAAAAAAAAAACATCTCTATTCTGCGTCTCCTCTCCAGGTTGTCTCGGTACAGCTGGAGCGCTGATGTACGGTGTCCGAGCCTTCAAACAAGGCAAGACCCGGCAGTCCCAGCTCCTGATGAAGAGGACGTATCTTGGCACAAGGCTTCACTGTAGTCGCTATCCTCTTCGGCGTGTTCACCACGGCACTGAAGAAAGATCAGCATCAGATTTCTATTCATTTTTTACTGCAAAACTTTTTTTGCAACGGAAAAAAACTAAACAAGGGGTTTCTTATTAGACAAGTTCAGGTAGTCCCTCCTTGTTGTGGTGGTGGATGAAGTGTGTTGTTTGAATGTGTCGAAAGACTAACGGAACAGATATTTAAAAGCCCCTGTCCTCCTTCTGAACAACCTTAACTGTGCTTTGGGTTGGTCCAGTGAAGTGAAATGCACACCTTGTCATGCAGATGACAAAGCAAGCAGGGCACTGACTGCCTTGAGTTTACAACATAGTTGAAGTGCAACGCAGCCATCCACATATGTGGAAAAAGCATCTCTGGGTTGGAGGAAAATCGGGCCAGCCGACCCACTACTACTTGCTCATCTGTTAGTGAGATTCACCTCTGTACAATACAGAGAATTATTCCAAGACTCTGACCAGCTTTTTTTTTTTTAACACTGTGTATTGTCAGTCCCACGTTGGCTGTATGAGCCATGGCAAGTGAAACGCTTGGGGCAGGGTAGCCTAGTGGTTAGAGTGTAGAGGGGTCAGGGTAGCCTAGTGGTTAGAGTGTAGAGGGGGCAGGGTAGCCTAGTGGTTAGAGTGTAGAGGAGGCAGGGTAGCCTAGTGGTTAGAGTGTAGAGGGGGCAGGGTAGCCTAGTGGTTAGAGTGTAGAGGGGGCAGGGTAGCCTAGTGGTTAGAGTGTAGAGGGGGCAGGGTAGCCTAGTGGTTAGAGTGTAGCGGGGGCAGGGTAGCCTAGTGGTTAGAGTGTAGAGGGGGTAGGTAGCCTAGTGGTTAGAGTGTAGAGGGGGCAGGGTAGCCTAGTGGTTAGAGTGTAGAGGGGTCAGGGTAGCCTAGTGGTTAGAGTGTAGAGGAGGCAGGTAGCCTAGTGGTTAGAGTGTAGAGGAGGCAGGGTAGCCTAGTGGTTAGAGTGTAGAGGAGGCAGGGTAGCCTAGTGGTTAGAGTGTAGAGGAGGCAGGTAGCCTAGTGGTTAGAGTGTAGAGGAGGCAGGGTAGCCTAGTGGTTAGAGTGTAGAGGGGGTAGGTAGCCTAGTGGTTAGAGTGTAGAGGAGGCAGGGTAGCCTAGTGGTTAGAGTGTAGAGGAGGCAGGGTAGCCTAGTGGTTAGAGTGTAGAGGGGTCAGGGTAGCCTAGTGGTTAGAGTGTAGAGGAGGCAGGTAGCCTAGTGGTTAGAGTGTAGAGGAGGCAGGGTAGCCTAGTGGTTAGAGTGTAGAGGAGGCAGGGTAGCCTAGTGGTTAGAGTGTAGAGGAGGCAGGTAGCCTAGTGGTTAGAGTGTAGAGGAGGCAGGGTAGCCTAGTGGTTAGAGTGTAGAGGGGGTAGGTAGCCTAGTGGTTAGAGTGTAGAGGAGGCAGGGTAGCCTAGTGGTTAGAGTGTAGAGGAGGCAGGGTAGCCTAGTGGTTAGAGTGTAGAGGGGTCAGGGTAGCCTAGTGGTTAGAGTGTAGAGGAGGCAGGTAGCCTAGTGGTTAGAGTGTAGAGGAGGCAGGGTAGCCTAGTGGTTAGAGTGTAGAGGGGGTAGGTAGCCTAGTGGTTAGAGTGTAGAGGAGGCAGGGTAGCCTAGTGGTTAGAGTGTAGAGGAGGCAGGGTAGCCTAGTGGTTAGAGTGTAGAGGAGGCAGGGTAGCCTAGTGGTTAGAGTGTAGAGGGGGCAGGGTAGCCTAGTGGTTAGAGTGTAGAGGGGGTAGGTAGCCTAGTGGTTAGAGTGTAGAGGGGGCAGGGTAGCCTAGTGGTTAGAGTGTAGAGGGGGCAGGGTAGCCTAGTGGTTAGAGTGTAGAGGGGGCAGGGTAGCCTAGTGGTTAGAGTGTAGAGGGGGCAGGGTAGCCTAGTGGTTAGAGTGTAGAGGGGGCAGGGTAGCCTAGTGGTTAGAGTGTAGAGGGGGCAGGGTAGCCTAGTGGTTAGAGTGTAGCGGGGGCAGGGTAGCCTAGTGGTTAGAGTGTAGAGGGGGTAGGTAGCCTAGTGGTTAGAGTGTAGAGGGGGCAGGGTAGCCTAGTGGTTAGAGTGTAGAGGGGTCAGGGTAGCCTAGTGGTTAGAGTGTAGAGGAGGCAGGTAGCCTAGTGGTTAGTGTAGAGGAGGCAGGGTAGCCTAGTGGTTAGAGTGTAGAGGAGGCAGGGTAGCCTAGTGGTTAGAGTGTAGAGGAGGCAGGGTAGCCTAGTGGTTAGAGTGTAGAGGAGGCAGGTAGCCTAGTGGTTAGAGTGTAGAGGAGGCAGGGTAGCCTAGTGGTTAGAGTGTAGAGGGGGTAGGTAGCCTTGTGGTTAGAGTGTAGAGGAGGCAGGGTAGCCTAGTGGTTAGAGTGTAGAGGAGGCAGGGTAGCCTAGTGGTTAGAGTGTAGAGGGGTCAGGGTAGCCTAGTGGTTAGAGTGTAGAGGAGGCAGGTAGCCTAGTGGTTAGAGTGTAGAGGAGGCAGGGTAGCCTAGTGGTTAGAGTGTAGAGGAGGCAGGGTAGCCTAGTGGTTAGAGTGTAGAGGAGGCAGGTAGCCTAGTGGTTAGAGTGTAGAGGAGGCAGGGTAGCCTAGTGGTTAGAGTGTAGAGGGGGTAGGTAGCCTAGTGGTTAGAGTGTAGAGGAGGCAGGGTAGCCTAGTGGTTAGAGTGTAGAGGAGGCAGGGTAGCCTAGTGGTTAGAGTGTAGAGGAGGCAGGGTAGCCTAGTGGTTAGAGTGTAGAGGGGGCAGGGTAGCCTAGTGGTTAGAGTGTAGAGGGGGCAGGGTAGCCTAGTGGTTAGAGTGTAGAGGGGGCAGGGTAGCCTAGTGGTTAGAGTGTAGAGGGGGCAGGGTAGCCTAGTGGTTAGAGTGTAGAGGGGGCAGGGTAGCCTAGTGGTTAGAGTGTAGAGGGGGCAGGGTAGCCTAGTGGTTAGAGTGTAGAGGGGGCAGGGTAGCCTAGTGGTTAGAGTGTAGAGGGGGCAGGGTAGCCTAGTGGTTAGAGTGTAGAGGGGGCAGGGTAGCCTAGTGGTTAGAGTGTAGAGGAGGCAGGGTAGCCTAGTGGTTAGAGTGTAGAGGGGGTAGGTAGCCTAGTGGTTAGAGTGTAGAGGGGGCAGGGTAGCCTAGTGGTTAGAGTGTAGAGGGGGCAGGGTAGCCTAGTGGTTAGAGTGTAGAGGGGGCAGGGTAGCCTAGTGGTTAGAGTGTAGAGGGGGCAGGGTAGCCTAGTGGTTAGAGTGTAGAGGGGGCAGGGTAGCCTAGTGGTTAGAGTGTAGCGGGGGCAGGGTAGCCTAGTGGTTAGAGTGTAGAGGGGGCAGGGTAGCCTAGTGGTTAGAGTGTAGAGGGGGCAGGGTAGCCTAGTGGTTAGAGTGTAGAGGAGGCAGGGTAGCCTAGTGGTTAGAGTGTAGAGGGGGTAGGTAGCCTAGTGGTTAGAGTGTAGAGGGGGCAGGGTAGCCTAGTGGTTAGAGTGTAGAGGGGGCAGGGTAGCCTAGTGGTTAGAGTGTAGAGGGGGCAGGGTAGCCTAGTGGTTAGAGTGTAGAGGGGGCAGGGTAGCCTAGTGGTTAGAGTGTAGAGGGGGCAGGGTAGCCTAGTGGTTAGAGTGTAGAGGGGGCAGGGTAGCCTAGTGGTTAGAGTGTAGAGGGGGCAGGGTAGCCTAGTGGTTAGAGTGTAGAGGGGGTAGGTAGCCTAGTGGTTAGAGTGTAGAGGGGGCAGGGTAGCCTAGTGGTTAGAGTGTAGAGGGGGCAGGGTAGCCTAGTGGTTAGAGTGTAGAGGGGGCAGGGTAGCCTAGTGGTTAGAGTGTAGAGGGGGCAGGGTAGCCTAGTGGTTAGAGTGTAGAGGGGGCAGGGTAGCCTAGTGGTTAGAGTGTAGAGGGGGCAGGGTAGCCTAGTGGTTAGAGTGTAGAGGGGGCAGGGTAGCCTAGTGGTTAGAGTGTAGAGGGGGCAGGGTAGCCTAGTGGTTAGAGTGTAGAGGGGGCAGGGTAGCCTAGTGGTTAGAGTGTAGAGGGGGCAGGGTAGCCTAGTGGTTAGAGTGTAGAGGAGGCAGGGTAGCCTAGTGGTTAGAGTGTAGAGGGGGCAGGGTAGCCTAGTGGTTAGAGTGTAGAGGGGGCAGGGTAGCCTAGTGGTTAGAGTGTAGAGGGGGCAGGGTAGCCTAGTGGTTAGAGCGTAGAGGTGGCAGGGTAGCCTAGTGGTTAGAGTGTAGAGGAGGCAGGGTAGCCTAGTGGTTAGAGTGTAGAGGGGTCAGGGTAGCCTAGTGGTTAGAGTGTAGAGGGGTCAGGGTAGCCTAGTGGTTAGAGTGTAGAGGCAGCATGGTAGCCTAGTGGTTAGCGCGTAGAGGCAGCAGGGTAGCCTAGTGGTTAGAGCGTTGGACTAGCAACCGGAAGGTTGTAAGTTCAAACCCCCGAGCTGACAAGGTACAAATCTGTCGTTCTGCCCCTGAACAAGGCAGTTAACCCACTGTTCCTAGGCAGTCATTGAAAATAAGAATTTGTTCTTAACTGACTTGCCTAGTTAAATAAAAGGTAAAATTTAAAATAAATTAAAAACACACAGCAATGTATCTTCACACACACATAGGGGTTATATGCCTGTCCCTTACATTGTTTGTGTGCTATAATATTTAAGATGGAGCATCTGGCTCTTACGACCAATGTAAGTGAATAACTACTAGCTACTGACCTGGCAGTGTGGGGCTCTTGTAAATAGCAGAGGAATAAGGGGTGTTATAGGGCCTGGTGAAGATATGACCTGGCAGTGTGGGGCTCTTGTAAATAGCAGAGGAATAAGGGGTGTTATAGGGCCTGGTGAAGATATGACCTGGCAGTGTGGGGCTCTTGTAAATAGCAGAGGAATAAGGGGTGTTATAGGGCCTGGTGAAGATATGACCTGGCAGTGTGGGGCTCTTGTAAGGGAGGCAGAGGAACTTCTCAGGTCTTCTCTGGCGTTATATCCAACGGTTCTCAGCCTGTTTTGGTTACTGTACCACCAAGAACATTTCTCTGCCCAGAGTACTCCTTATTTTAACAGTACGCCTATGGTCTCGAGTCTTCCCAAGTACCCACTGTGTATTGGTCTTATTTAATGCTCACACAAACCTTTTGCTTGATTAAAAATAAAGGAAAATAAAATACCAAAACAGGCCAACTTCTGAGAATTTTTATTGATGAGTTTTCCAGTTCCCGTGTAACATTCTCCTCTGTGTGATAGTCCCAATAGACAACAGCTGATCACAGATTGAAGCAATGCAGTTTAAATGAAGGGGGGGGGGGGAAGTGTTTCAAAATAGGACTCAACAGACTAGCGTTCATCAAACTGTTTAAAAACATGTCCATGTCATTCTAGATATCTTGTTTAATTTGGCCATGATATGAGGACTCTTTTAAAACATGTCCATGTCATTCTAGATATCTTGTTTAATTTGGCCATGATATGAGGACTCTTTAAAAACAGAGTGTCTGTGGATCGGACTTTTCTTCCCAGGGTTAAAGGTTCTGTGCACGCGGGGGATTCTCTACTTCCACAGTGTCCGCAGGCGACTCTGAATGGTTATCGTTTTACTAAAAGTTAGATCAAAGCTGAATCAAAGTTTGGAAGATCACATGATAATTATACAGAACAGAAACCAATATAATAGGATGTTACTGTATGTTTTGTTAAGGAAAACAAACACCTGATTTCAGGATAATTGTTTAAATGGTTGCATTTCTCTCTCATGCAGCCTTAACTCAAGTGGGCTACTAAACAAACAACAAAACAAAAAGTGCTTTGAAACAACAAAAAATAAAAATAGATGTGCTACAATTTTTTAACACCTTCTGCCCTACAAGTCACTCACTGTGCGTCATTCAAAACAGTACATATCTAAGATCGATAGGAAAAGGTATACATCCCATGAGACTGATGCTGCATAGACAAGACGTCTCACTGGTAAAACTTGGAAGAATTATCCTTCACGAATGACAGTGAGAAAAGTCGAGAGAGGGTGACCACTTGTGCCTAAAGTAGAGGTAAAGAGACACATGCGTTGGACATGATGTGGATCTATCCAAGGAGACGGGGTGGTTCCCCAAGGATCTAACAGCCTAAAAACAATTGGCACAACAAGCCCCCTTGGTATGTGAATTCTTCTGATGCTTACGGAGGATCTACCTCAGAATGATTCGTTGGATGTGAAGACACTTATTTGTTGGGAGAGGACTACATTGTCTAGCCTGGTCCCAGATCTGTTTGTGCTGTCCTGCCAACTCCTATGGTCATTGCATAGAACGTATGTGTATATATATATATAAAAAGAAGGGTCATTGTCACGTTTGGCAAGACTGCACAAAACCGATCTGAAACCAGGCTGTAAGTAGTCTAGCTTGGGAAGGAAATTAATCTGGCCAGAAGCACAAACCCTAACAGGAGTAAGGAGGAGTTTAAAGTTCAACAAGGCCACAAGCTCATAGCATCTCATTTCTACTAGCTACCGTTAACTAATCAGTTACTACTAGCTACCGTTAAATAATCAGTTACTACTAGCTACTAGCTACCGTTAACTAATCAGTTACTACTAGCTACCGTTAAATAATCAGTTACTACTAGCTACTAGCTACCGTTAACTAATCAGTTACTACTAGCTACCGTTAACTAATCAGTTACTACTAGCTACCGTTAAATAATCAGTTACTACTAGCTACCGTTAACTAATCAGTTACTACTAGCTACCGTTAACTAATCAGTTACTACTAGCTACCGTTAAATAATCAGTTACTACTAGCTACTAGCTACCGTTAACTAATCAGTTACTACTAGCTACCGTTAAATAATCAGTTACTACTAGCTACTAGCTACCGTTAACTAATCAGTTACTACTAGCTACCGTTAACTAATCAGTTACTACTAGCTACCGTTAAATAATCAGTTACTACTAGCTACCGTTAACTAATCAGTTACTACTAGCTACCGTTAACTAATCAGTTACTACTAGCTACCGTTAAATAATCAGTTACTACTAGCTACTAGCTACCGTTAACTAATCAGTTACTACTAGCTACCGTTAACTAATCAGCTACTACTAGCTACCGTTAAATAATCAGTTACTACTAGCTACTAGCTACCGTTAACTAATCAGTTGCTACTAGCTACCGTTAACTAATCAGCTACTACTAGCTACCGTTAAATAATCAGTTACTACTAGCTACCGTTAACTAATCAGCTACTACTAGCTACCGTTAAATAATCAGTTACTACTAGCTACCGTTAACTAATCAGTTACTACTAGCTACCGTTAACTAATCAGTTACTACTAGCTACCGTTAACTAATCAGCTACTACTAGCTACCGTTAAATAATCAGTTACTACTAGCTACCGTTAAATAATCAGTTACTACTAGCTACCGTTAAATAATCAGCTACTACTAGCTACCGTTAAATAATCAGCTACTACTAGCTACCGTTAACTAATCAGCTACTACTAGCTACCGTTAACTAATCAGCTACTACTAGCTACCGTTAAATAATCAGCTACTACTAGCTACCGTTAACTAATCAGCTACTACTAGCTACTAGCTACCGTTAACTAATCAGCTACTACTAGCTACTAGCTACCGTTAAATAATCAGCTACTACTAGCTACTAGCTACCGTTAACTAATCAGCTACTACTAGCTACTAGCTACCGTTAACTAATCAGCTACTACTAGCTACCGTTAAATAATCAGTTACTACTAGCTACCGTTAAATAATCAGTTACTACTAGCTACCGTTAAATAATCAGCTACTACTAGCTACCGTTAAATAATCAGCTACTACTAGCTACCGTTAACTAATCAGTTACTACTAGCTACCGTTAAATAATCAGTTACTACTAGCTACCGTTAACTAATCAGCTACTACTAGCTACCGTTAAATAATCAGCTACTACTAGCTACCGTTAAATAATCAGTTACTACTAGCTACCGTTAACTAATCAGTTACTACTAGCTACCGTTAAATAATCAGTTACTACTAGCTACCGTTAAATAATCAGTTACTACTAGCTACCGTTAACTAATCAGTTACTACTAGCTACCGTTAAATAATCAGTTACTACTAGCTACCGTTAAATAATCAGTTACTACTAGCTACCGTTAACTAATCAGTTACTACTAGCTACCGTTAAATAATCAGTTACTACTAGCTACCGTTAACTAATCAGTTACTACTAGCTACCGTTAACTAATCAGCTACTACTAGCTACCGTTAAATAATCAGTTACTACTAGCTACCGTTAAATAATCAGCTACTACTAGCTACCGTTAACTAATCAGTTACTACTAGCTACCGTTAAATAATCAGTTACTACTAGCTACCGTTAAATAATCAGTTACTACTAGCTACCGTTAACTAATCAGTTACTACTAGCTACCGTTAAATAATCAGTTACTACTAGCTACCGTTAACTAATCAGTTACTACTAGCTACCGTTAAATAATCAGCTACTACTAGCTACCGTTAACTAATCAGTTACTACTAGCTACCGTTAAATAATCAGTTACTACTAGCTACCGTTAAATAATCAGTTACTACTAGCTACCGTTAACTAATCAGTTACTACTAGCTACCGTTAAATAATCAGTTACTACTAGCTACCGTTAACTAATCAGTTACTACTAGCTACCGTTAAATAATCAGCTACTACTAGCTACCGTTAAATAATCAGCTACTACTAGCTACCGTTAACTAATCAGCTGCTACTAGCTACCGTTAAATAATCAGTTACTACTAGCTACCGTTAAATAATCAGTTACTACTAGCTACCGTTAAATAATCAGTTACTACTAGCTACCGTTAACTAATCAGTTACTACTAGCTACCGTTAACTAATCAGCTGCTACTAGCTACCGTTAAATAATCAGTTACTACTAGCTACCGTTAAATAATCAGTTACTACTAGCTACCGTTAAATAATCAGCTACTACTAGCTACCGTTAACTAATCAGTTACTACTAGCTACCGTTAAATAATCAGTTACTACTAGCTACCGTTAAATAATCAGCTGCTACTAGCTACCGTTAAATAATCAGCTGCTACTAGCTACCGTTAACTAATCAGTTACTACTAGCTACCGTTAAATAATCAGCTACTACTAGCTACCGTTAACTAATCAGTTACTACTAGCTACTAGCTACCGTTAAATAATCAGCTACTACTAGCTACCGTTAAATAATCAGTTACTACTAGCTACTAGCTACCGTTAAATAATCAGCTACTACTAGCTACCGTTAAATAATCAGCTGCTACTAGCTACCGTTAACTAATCAGTTACTACTAGCTACCGTTAAATAATCAGCTACTACTAGCTACCGTTAACTAATCAGTTACTACTAGCTACTAGCTACCGTTAAATAATCAGTTACTACTAGCTACCGTTAACTAATCAGTTACTACTAGCTACCGTTAAATAATCAGTTACTACTAGCTACCGTTAACTAATCAGTTACTACTAGCTACCGTTAACTAATCAGCTACTACTAGCTACTAGCTACCGTTAACTAATCAGTTACTACTAGCTACTAGCTACCGTTAAATAATCAGCTACTACTAGCTACCGTTAACTAATCAGTTACTACTAGCTACCGTTAAATAATCAGTTACTACTAGCTACCGTTAAATAATCAGTTACTACTAGCTACCGTTAACTAATCAGTTACTACTAGCTACCGTTAACTAATCAGCTACTACTAGCTACTAGCTACCGTTAACTAATCAGTTACTACTAGCTACTAGCTACCGTTAAATAATCAGCTACTACTAGCTACCGTTAACTAATCAGTTACTACTAGCTACCGTTAACTAATCAGTTACTACTAGCTACTAGCTACCGTTAACTAATCAGCTACTACTAGCTACCGTTAAATAATCAGTTACTACTAGCTACCGTTAAATAATCAGTTACTACTAGCTACCGTTAACTAATCAGCTACTACTAGCTACCGTTAAATAATCAGTTACTACTAGCTACCGTTAAATAATCAGCTACTACTAGCTACCGTTAACTAATAAGCTACTACTAGCTACCGTTAAATAATCAGTTACTACTAGCTACCGTTAACTAATCAGCTGCTACTAGCTACCGTTAAATAATCAGCTACTACTAGCTACCGTTAAATAATCAGTTACTACTAGCTACCGTTAACTAATCAGTTACTACTAGCTACCGTTAAATAATCAGCTACTACTAGCTACCGTTAAATAATCAGCTACTACTAGCTACCGTTAAATAATCAGCTACTACTAGCTACCGTTAAATAATCAGCTACTACTAGCTACCGTTAACTAATCAGCTACTACTAGCTACCGTTAAATAATCAGTTACTACTAGCTACCGTTAACTAATCAGTTACTACTAGCTACCGTTAACTAATCAGCTGCTACTAGCTACCGTTAACTAATCAGTTACTACTAGCTACCGTTAAATAATCAGTTACTACTAGCTACCGTTAACTAATCAGTTACTACTAGCTACTAGCTACCGTTAACTAATCAGCTACTACTAGCTACCGTTAAATAATCAGTTACTACTAGCTACCGTTAAATAATCAGTTACTACTAGCTACCGTTAACTAATCAGCTGCTACTAGCTACCGTTAACTAATCAGCTGCTACTAGCTACCGTTAACTAATCAGTTACTACTAGCTACCGTTAAATAATCAGTTACTACTAGCTACCGTTAAATAATCAGTTACTACTAGCTACCGTTAACTAATCAGTTACTACTAGCTACCGTTAACTAATCAGTTACTACTAGCTACCGTTAAATAATCAGCTACTACTAGCTACCGTTAAATAATCAGCTACTACTAGCTACCGTTAACTAATCAGCTGCTACTAGCTACCGTTAAATAATCAGTTACTACTAGCTACCGTTAACTAATCAGTTTCTACTAGCTACTAGCTACCGTTAAATAATCAGTTACTACTAGCTACCGTTAACTAATCAGCTACTACTAGCTACTAGCTACCGTTAAATAATCAGCTACTACTAGCTACCGTTAACTAATCAGCTACTACTAGCTACTAGCTACCGTTAAATAATCAGCTACTACTAGCTACCGTTAAATAATCAGCTACTACTAGCTACCGTTAAATAATCAGCTACTACTAGCTACCGTTAAATAATCAGCTACTACTAGCTACCGTTAAATAATCAGCTACTACTAGCTACCGTTAAATAATCAGCTACTACTAGCTACCGTTAAATAATCAGTTACTACTAGCTACCGTTAAATAATCAGTTACTACTAGCTACCGTTAACTAATCAGTTACTACTAGCTACCGTTAACTAATCAGCTACTACTAGCTACCGTTAAATAATCAGCTACTACTAGCTACCGTTAAATAATCAGTTACTACTAGCTACCGTTAAATAATCAGTTACTACTAGCTACCGTTAAATAATCAGTTACTACTAGCTACTAGCTACCGTTAACTAATCAGTTACTACTAGCTACCGTTAAATAATCAGTTACTACTAGCTACCGTTAAATAACCAGCTACTACTAGCTACCGTTAAATAATCAGTTACTACTAGCTACCGTTAACTAATCAGCTACTACTAGCTACCGTTAAATAATCAGCTGCTACTAGCTACCGTTAACTAATCAGCTACTACTAGCTACCGTTAAATAATCAGCTACTACTAGCTACCGTTAAATAATCAGTTACTACTAGCTACCGTTAACTAATCAGCTACTACTAGCTACCGTTAACTAATCAGCTACTACTAGCTACCGTTAAATAATCAGTTACTACTAGCTACCGTTAAATAATCAGCTACTACTAGCTACCGTTAAATAATCAGCTACTACTAGCTACCGTTAAATAATCAGTTACTACTAGCTACCGTTAAATAATCAGTTACTACTAGCTACCGTTAACTAATCAGCTGCTACTAGCTACTAGCTACCGTTAAATAATCAGTTACTACTAGCTACTAGCTACCGTTAACTAATCAGCTACTACTAGCTACCGTTAAATAATCAGCTACTACTAGCTACCGTTAAATAATCAGCTACTACTAGCTACCGTTAAATAATCAGCTACTACTAGCTACCGTTAAATAATCAGTTACTACTAGCTACCGTTAAATAATCAGTTACTACTAGCTACCGTTAAATAATCAGTTACTACTAGCTACTAGCTACCGTTAACTAATCAGTTACTACTAGCTACCGTTAAATAATCAGTTACTACTAGCTACCGTTAAATAATCAGTTACTACTAGCTACCGTTAAATAATCAGTTACTACTAGCTACCGTTAACTAATCAGCTGCTACTAGCTACTAGCTACCGTTAAATAATCAGTTACTACTAGCTACCGTTAACTAATCAGCTGCTACTAGCTACTAGCTACCGTTAAATAATCAGCTACTACTAGCTACCGTTAAATAATCAGTTACTACTAGCTACCGTTAACTAATCAGCTGCTACTAGCTACTAGCTACCGTTAAATAATCAGCTACTACTAGCTACCGTTAACTAATCAGCTGCTACTAGCTACTAGCTACCGTTAAATAATCAGCTACTACTAGCTACCGTTAACTAATCAGCTGCTACTAGCTACTAGCTACCGTTAAATAATCAGCTACTACTAGCTACCGTTAAATAATCAGTTACTACTAGCTACCGTTAAATAATCAGTTACTACTAGCTACCGTTAAATAATCAGTTACTACTAGCTACCGTTAAATAATCAGTTACTACTAGCTACCGTTAAATAATCAGCTACTACTAGCTACCGTTAAATAATCAGTTACTACTAGCTACCGTTAAATAATCAGCTACTACTAGCTACCGTTAACTAATCAGTTACTACTAGCTACCGTTAAATAATCAGTTACTACTAGCTACCGTTAACTAATCAGCTGCTACTAGCTACCGTTAAATAATCAGTTACTACTAGCTACCGTTAAATAATCAGTTACTACTAGCTACCGTTAAATAATCAGCTACTACTAGCTACTAGCTACCGTTAACTAATCAGCTACTACTAGCTACCGTTAAATAATCAGTTACTACTAGCTACCGTTAACTAATCAGCTACTACTAGCTACCGTTAACTAATCAGTTACTACTAGCTACCGTTAAATAATCAGTTACTACTAGCTACCGTTAAATAATCAGCTACTACTAGCTACCGTTAAATAATCAGTTACTACTAGCTACCGTTAAATAATCAGTTACTACTAGCTACCGTTAAATAATCAGCTACTACTAGCTACTAGCTACCGTTAACTAATCAGCTACTACTAGCTACCGTTAAATAATCAGTTACTACTAGCTACCGTTAAATAATCAGTTACTACTAGCTACCGTTAAATAATCAGCTACTACTAGCTACCGTTAAATAATCAGCTACTACTAGCTACCGTTAAATAATCAGCTACTACTAGCTACCGTTAACTAATCAGCTACTACTAGCTACCGTTAAATAATCAGCTACTACTAGCTACCGTTAAATAATCAGTTACTACTAGCTACCGTTAACTAATCAGCTGCTACTAGCTACCGTTAACTAATCAGCTGCTACTAGCTACCGTTAAATAATCAGTTACTACTAGCTACCGTTAAATAATCAGTTACTACTAGCTACCGTTAACTAATCAGCTACTACTAGCTACCGTTAAATAATCAGTTACTACTAGCTACCGTTAACTAATCAGCTGCCACTAGCTACCGTTAACTAATCAGCTGCTACTAGCTACTAGCTACCGTTAAATAATCAGCTACTACTAGCTACCGTTAACTAATCAGCTGCTACTAGCTACTAGCTACCGTTAAATAATCAGCTACTACTAGCTACCGTTAACTAATCAGCTGCTACTAGCTACTAGCTACCGTTAAATAATCAGCTACTACTAGCTACCGTTAAATAATCAGTTACTACTAGCTACCGTTAAATAATCAGTTACTACTAGCTACTGTTAAATAATCAGTTACTACTAGCTACCGTTAAATAATCAGTTACTACTAGCTACCGTTAAATAATCAGCTACTACTAGCTACCGTTAAATAATCAGTTACTACTAGCTACCGTTAAATAATCAGCTACTACTAGCTACCGTTAACTAATCAGTTACTACTAGCTACCGTTAAATAATCAGTTACTACTAGCTACCGTTAACTAATCAGCTGCTACTAGCTACCGTTAAATAATCAGTTACTACTAGCTACCGTTAAATAATCAGTTACTACTAGCTACCGTTAAATAATCAGCTACTACTAGCTACTAGCTACCGTTAACTAATCAGCTACTACTAGCTACCGTTAAATAATCAGTTACTACTAGCTACCGTTAACTAATCAGCTACTACTAGCTACCGTTAACTAATCAGTTACTACTAGCTACCGTTAAATAATCAGTTACTACTAGCTACCGTTAAATAATCAGCTACTACTAGCTACCGTTAAATAATCAGTTACTACTAGCTACCGTTAAATAATCAGTTACTACTAGCTACCGTTAAATAATCAGCTACTACTAGCTACTAGCTACCGTTAACTAATCAGCTACTACTAGCTACCGTTAAATAATCAGTTACTACTAGCTACCGTTAAATAATCAGTTACTACTAGCTACCGTTAAATAATCAGCTACTACTAGCTACCGTTAAATAATCAGCTACTACTAGCTACCGTTAAATAATCAGCTACTACTAGCTACCGTTAACTAATCAGCTACTACTAGCTACCGTTAAATAATCAGCTACTACTAGCTACCGTTAAATAATCAGTTACTACTAGCTACCGTTAACTAATCAGCTGCTACTAGCTACCGTTAACTAATCAGCTGCTACTAGCTACCGTTAAATAATCAGTTACTACTAGCTACCGTTAAATAATCAGTTACTACTAGCTACCGTTAACTAATCAGCTACTACTAGCTACCGTTAAATAATCAGTTACTACTAGCTACCGTTAACTAATCAGCTGCTACTAGCTACCGTTAACTAATCAGCTGCTACTAGCTACCGTTAAATAATCAGTTACTACTAGCTACCGTTAAATAATCAGTTACTACTAGCTACCGTTAACTAATCAGCTGCTACTAGCTACCGTTAACTAATCAGCTACTACTAGCTACCGTTAAATAATCAGTTACTACTAGCTACCGTTAACTAATCAGCTGCTACTAGCTACCGTTAACTAATCAGCTGCTACTAGCTACCGTTAAATAATCAGTTACTACTAGCTACCGTTAAATAATCAGTTACTACTAGCTACCGTTAACTAATCAGCTGCTACTAGCTACCGTTAACTAATCAGCTACTACTAGCTACCGTTAAATAATCAGCTACTACTAGCTACCGTTAAATAATCAGTTACTACTAGCTACCGTTAAATAATCAGTTACTACTAGCTACCGTTAAATAATCAGTTACTACTAGCTACCGTTAACTAATCAGCTGCTACTAGCTACCGTTAAATAATCAGCTACTACTAGCTACTAGCTACCGTTAACTAATCAGCTACTACTAGCTACCGTTAAATAATCAGCTACTACTAGCTACCGTTAAATAATCAGCTACTACTAGCTACCGTTAAATAATCAGCTACTACTAGCTACCGTTAAATAATCAGTTACTACTAGCTACCGTTAAATAATCAGTTACTACTAGCTACCGTTAACTAATCAGCTGCTACTAGCTACCGTTAACTAATCAGCTGCTACTAGCTACCGTTAAATAATCAGTTACTACTAGCTACCGTTAAATAATCAGTTACTACTAGCTACCGTTAAATAATCAGTTACTACTAGCTACCGTTAACTAATCAGCTGCTACTAGCTACCGTTAAATAATCAGCTACTACTAGCTACCGTTAAATAATCAGCTACTACTAGCTACCGTTAAATAATCAGCTACTACTAGCTACCGTTAAATAATCAGTTACTACTAGCTACCGTTAAATAATCAGTTACTACTAGCTACCGTTAAATAATTAGCTACTACTAGCTACCGTTAAATAATCAGCTACTACTAGCTACCGTTAACTAATCAGTTACTACTAGCTACCGTTAAATAATCAGTTACTACTAGCTACCGTTAAATAATCAGTTACTACTAGCTACCGTTAAATAATCAGTTACTACTAGCTACCGTTAACTAATCAGCTGCTACTAGCTACCGTTAAATAATCAGCTACTACTAGCTACCGTTAACTAATCAGCTACTACTAGCTACCGTTAAATAATCAGCTACTACTAGCTACCGTTAAATAATCAGCTACTACTAGCTACTAGCTACCGTTAAATAATCAGCTACTACTAGCTACCGTTAACTAATCAGCTGCTACTAGCTACCGTTAAATAATCAGTTACTACTAGCTACCGTTAAATAATCAGTTACTACTAGCTACCGTTAAATAATCAGCTACTACTAGCTACCGTTAAATAATCAGCTACTACTAGCTACCGTTAACTAATCAGCTGCTACTAGCTACCGTTAAATAATCAGTTACTACTAGCTACCGTTAACTAATCAGCTGCTACTAGCTACCGTTAAATAATCAGTTACTACTAGCTACCGTTAAATAATCAGTTACTACTAGCTACCGTTAAATAATCAGTTACTACTAGCTACCGTTAAATAATCAGCTACTACTAGCTACCGTTAACTAATCAGCTGCTACTAGCTACCGTTAAATAATCAGCTACTACTAGCTACCGTTAAATAATCAGTTACTACTAGCTACCGTTAAATAATCAGCTACTACTAGCTACCGTTAAATAATCAGTTACTACTAGCTACCGTTAAATAATCAGTTACTACTAGCTACCGTTAAATAATCAGCTACTACTAGCTACCGTTAACTAATCAGCTACTACTAGCTACCGTTAAATAATCAGTTACTACTAGCTACCGTTAACTAATCAGTTACTACTAGCTACCGTTAAATAATCAGTTACTACTAGCTACCGTTAAATAATCAGTTACTACTAGCTACCGTTAAATAATCAGCTACTACTAGCTACCGTTAACTAATCAGCTGCTACTAGCTACCGTTAAATAATCAGCTACTACTAGCTACCGTTAACTAATCAGCTGCTACTAGCTACTAGCTACCGTTAAATAATCAGCTACTACTAGCTACCGTTAACTAATCAGCTGCTACTAGCTACTAGCTACCGTTAAATAATCAGCTACTACTAGCTACCGTTAACTAATCAGTTACTACTAGCTACCGTTAACTAATCAGCTACTACTAGCTACTAGCTACCGTTAAATAATCAGCTACTACTAGCTACCGTTAAATAATCAGCTACTACTAGCTACCGTTAAATAATCAGTTACTACTAGCTACCGTTAAATAATCAGTTACTACTTACCGTTAACTAATCAGTTACTACTAGCTACCGTTAAATAATCAGTTACTACTAGCTACCGTTAAATAATCAGTTACTACTAGCTACCGTTAACTAATCAGCTGCTACTAGCTACCGTTAACTAATCAGCTGCTACTAGCTACCGTTAAATAATCAGTTACTACTAGCTACCGTTAAATAATCAGTTACTACTAGCTACCGTTAAATAATCAGTTACTACTAGCTACCGTTAACTAATCAGTTACTACTAGCTACCGTTAACTAATCAGCTGCTACTAGCTACCGTTAAATAATCAGTTACTACTAGCTACCGTTAAATAATCAGTTACTACTAGCTACCGTTAAATAATCAGCTACTACTAGCTACCGTTAACTAATCAGTTACTACTAGCTACCGTTAACTAATCAGTTACTACTAGCTACCGTTAAATAATCAGCTACTACTAGCTACCGTTAAATAATCAGCTACTACTAGCTACCGTTAAATAATCAGTTACTACTAGCTACCGTTAACTAATCAGTTACTACTAGCTACCGTTAAATAATCAGCTACTACTAGCTACCGTTAAATAATCAGTTACTACTAGCTACCGTTAAATAATCAGTTACTACTAGCTACCGTTAACTAATCAGTTACTACTAGCTACCGTTAAATAATCAGCTACTACTAGCTACCGTTAACTAATCAGTTACTACTAGCTACCGTTAAATAATCAGCTACTACTAGCTACCGTTAAATAATCAGTTACTACTAGCTACCGTTAACTAATCAGTTACTACTAGCTACCGTTAACTAATCAGTTACTACTAGCTACCGTTAAATAATCAGTTACTACTAGCTACCGTTAAATAATGAATTAGGAATATCATTCAACAGTGAATGAATAGGTCAATTAATCAATTCTTAATAATAAAAAAAAACAAACAGGCATAGGTGGTTTACAATCTACTCCTAATGTAGTCTACTCCTAATGTAGTCTACTCCTAATGTACTCCTAATGTAGTCTACTCCTAATGTACTCCTAATGTAGTCCACTCCTAATGTACTCCTAATGTAGTCTACTCCTAATGTACTCCTAATGTAGTCTACTCCTAATGTACTCCTAATGTAGTCTACTCCTAATGTAGTCTACTCCTAATGTACTCCTAATGTAGTCTACTCCTAATGTACTCCTAATGTAGTCCACTCCTAATGTAGTCTACTCCTAATGTAGTCTACTCCTAATGTAGTCTACTCCTAATGTACTCCTAATGTAGTCTACTCCTAATGTAGTCTACTCCTAATGTACTCCTAATGTAGTCTACTCCTAATGTAGTCTACTCCTAATGTAGTCTACTCCTAATGTACTCCTAATGTAGTCTACTCCTAATGTAGTCTACTCCTAATGTAGTCTACTCCTAATGTACTCCTAATGTAGTCTACTCCTAATGTAGTCTACTCCTAATGTACTCCTAATGTAGTCCACTCCTAATGTAGTCTACTCCTAATGTAGTCTACTCCTAATGTACTCCTAATGTAGTCCACTCCTAATGTAGTCCACTCCTAATGTAGTCTACTCCTAATGTACTCCTAATGTAGTCCACTCCTAATGTACTCCTAATGTAGTCCACTCCTAATGTAGTCTACTCCTAATGTACTCCTAATGTAGTCTACTCCTAATGTAGTCCTAATGTAGTCCACTCCTAATGTAGTCTACTCCTAATGTAGTCCTAATGTAGTCCACTCCTAATGTAGTCTACTCCTAATGTAGTCCACTCCTAATGTAGTCTACTCCTAATGTAGTCCTAATGTAGTCCTAATGTAGTCTACTCCTAATGTACTCCTAATGTAGTCCTAATGTAGTCTACTCCTAATGTAGTAACTCCTAATGTAGTCTACTCCTAATGTAGTAACTCCTAATGTAGTCTACTCCTAATGTAGTAACTCCTAATGTAGTCTACTCCTAATGTAGTAACTCCTAATGTAGTCTACTCCTAATGTAGTAACTCCTAATGTAGTCTACTCCTAATGTACTCCTAATGTAGTCCACTCCTAATGTAGTCCACTCCTAATGTAGTCTACTCCTAATGTACTCCTAATGTAGTCTACTCCTAATGTAGTCTACTCCTAATGTACTCCTAATGTAGTCTACTCCTAATGTAGTCTACTCCTAATGTAGTCTACTCCTAATGTACTCCTAATGTAGTCTACTCCTAATGTAGTCTACTCCTAATGTACTCCTAATGTAGTCCACTCCTAATGTAGTCTACTCCTAATGTAGTCTACTCCTAATGTACTCCTAATGTAGTCCACTCCTAATGTAGTCCACTCCTAATGTAGTCTACTCCTAATGTACTCCTAATGTAGTCCACTCCTAATGTAGTCTACTCCTAATGTACTCCTAATGTAGTCCACTCCTAATGTAGTCTACTCCTAATGTACTCCTAATGTAGTCCACTCCTAATGTAGTCTACTCCTAATGTAGTCCTAATGTAGTCCACTCCTAATGTAGTCTACTCCTAATGTAGTCCTAATGTAGTCCACTCCTAATGTAGTCTACTCCTAATGTAGTCTACTCCTAATGTAGTCTACTCCTAATGTAGTCCTAATGTAGTCCTAATGTAGTCTACTCCTAATGTACTCCTAATGTAGTCCACTCCTAATGTAGTAACTCCTAATGTAGTCTACTCCTAATGTAGTAACTCCTAATGTAGTCTACTCCTAATGTAGTAACTCCTAATGTAGTCTACTCCTAATGTAGTAACTCCTAATGTAGTCTACTCCTAATGTAGTAACTCCTAATGTAGTCTACTCCTAATGTAGTAACTCCTAATGTAGTCTACTCCTAATGTACTCCTAATGTAGTCCACTCCTAATGTAGTCTACTCCTAATGTAGTCTACTCCTAATGTACTCCTAATGTAGTCCACTCCTAATGTAGTCTACTCCTAATGTAGTCTACTCCTAATGTACTCCTAATGTAGTCCACTCCTAATGTAGTCCACTCCTAATGTAGTCTACTCCTAATGTACTCCTAATGTAGTCCACTCCTAATGTAGTCTACTCCTAATGTACTCCTAATGTAGTCCACTCCTAATGTAGTCTACTCCTAATGTACTCCTAATGTAGTCCACTCCTAATGTAGTCTACTCCTAATGTAGTCCTAATGTAGTCCACTCCTAATGTAGTCTACTCCTAATGTAGTCCTAATGTAGTCCACTCCTAATGTAGTCTACTCCTAATGTACTCCTAATGTAGTCCACTCCTAATGTAGTCTACTCCTAATGTAGTCCACTCCTAATGTAGTCTACTCCTAATGTAGTCCTAATGTAGTCCTAATGTAGTCTACTCCTAATGTACTCCTAATGTAGTCCACTCCTAATGTAGTAACTCCTAATGTAGTCTACTCCTAATGTAGTAACTCCTAATGTAGTCTACTCCTAATGTAGTAACTCCTAATGTAGTCTACTCCTAATGTAGTAACTCCTAATGTAGTCTACTCCTAATGTAGTAACTCCTAATGTAGTCTACTCCTAATGTAGTAACTCCTAATGTAGTCTACTCCTAATGTACTCCTAATGTAGTCCACTCCTAATGTAGTCCACTCCTAATGTAGTCTACTCCTAATGTACTCCTAATGTAGTCCACTCCTAATGTAGTCCACTCCTAATGTAGTCTACTCCTAATGTAGTTCCTGAACAGGACATGTTAGACCTTTACACATGAAATAAAATAAAATACACATTACAGTGGAGATTAAACTAATCTGGTATTTTATAGAATGACAAAACACTTATTGGGAGACGCATCATGCTTGAGAGAGAGAGAGAGAGGGGTCTGACCCAATATCCTCTGTAGTTTAGGAGCAGGAAGGAGTTTAATAAAGACTATACAGTAACAATATTTTTCTTAACGTCAGTAATGTAGTGGTCAAAATAGAAGCATTGTTGAGGGAAGTTAAAAGGACAGAGGGCAGTCGGAACGTTCCACGTCAAAAGGACAGAGGGCAGTCGGAACGTTCCACGTTAAAAGGACAGAGGGCAGACGGAACGTTCCACGTCAAAAGGACAGAGGGCAGTCGGAACGTTCCACGTCAAAAGGACAGAGGGCAGACGGAACGTTCCACGATAAAAGGACAGAGGGCAGTCGGAACGTTCCACGTTAAAAGGTGTAGTGACTTATATTTCCACTGGATACATTTACATCAGAATAAGGAAATATGGTGGTAGAGGCAAAGTACCTTTCCTCCAGGTAGAAACATAGCAGAAACAGGAGGGACACGTAGCAGAGACATAGGAGGGACACGTAGCAGAGACATAGGAGGGTCTGAACCTAAAACAACCCTACATCAGAAGAAGACCTATACGATTAGAGGCTAGTACACATTCTGCCTGAATGCAAACAGGGTTCATAACTCAAGAGCAGTTTTAAAAGAAGGGAAACCTTCGTCGCCACCCCACCGTTCCATTGGCCGTACTAGCGCACCAGAGGTGTCTGTTTGAGGGCTATGAGGACCGAGCGCATCCGGGACACGTCCTTGGCCGTCCTGTTGGTCTTGGGGTTGAAGTCACAGAGACGGGCCACTCTCTCCCACTCCGTCCCTGGGCTGTCGCCGTCAGCCTCAGACAGGAAGGCCTCTTCAGATGCCCTGGAGGAGGGGAGGAAGGGGAAGGGAGATATGGACGAGGTGTTTGAGGAACGGTTTCCACGGACACAGATTAAGCCGGGTCCTGGACTAATTCATTTACAATGCTCAATGGAGAATCTCCTTTGGCATAACATTTTCTTCCAGGACTTTAATCTGAGTCAGGAAAACCGTCCCGCAGAGATTAGCACCACTGATATGTCATGCTTTAATCTGAGTCAGGAAAACCGTCCCGCAGAGATTAGCACCACTGATAAATCACGCTTTAATCTGAGTCAGGAAAACCGTCCCGCAGAGATTAGCACCACTGATATGTCATGCTTTAATCTGAGTCAGGAAAACCGTCCCGCAGAGATTAGCACCACTGATATGTCATGCTTTAATCTGAGTCAGGAAAACCGTCCCATAGAGATTAGCACCACTGATATGTCATGCTTTAATCTGAGTCAGGAAAACCATCCCAGAGATTAAAGCATGACATATCAGTGGTGATAATCTCTATGGGACGGTTTTCCTGACTCAGATTAAAGCATGACATATCAGTGGTGCTAATCTCTATGGGACGGTTTTCCTGACTCAGATTAAAGCATGACATATCAGTGGTGATAATCTCTATGGGACGGTTTTCCTGACTCAGATTAAAGCATGACATATCAGTGGTGCTAATCTCTATGGGACGGTTTTCCTGACTCAGATTAAAGCGTGATTTATCAGTGGTGCTAATCTCTATGGGACGGTTTTCCTGACTCAGATTAAAGCATGACATATCAGTGGTGCTAATCTCTATGGGACGGTTTTCCTGACTCAGATTAAAGCGTGATTTATCAGTGGTGCTAATCTGAGTCAGGAAAACTGTCCCATATAGATTAGCACCACTGATATGTCATGTTTTAATCTGTTCATGTCACAGACTCATAGCGTAGGTACAGTTGACTAAAACTGACACACACACACACACACACACACACACACACACACACGGTATTGAAAATAGGCTACATGCATTTTTGGCAAATGTTCACAATTTAAATAATTCCGAAAAATTTCGATAAAACACTGTTGTGATTTATGGACATAGTCAAATAGAGTCCCTCCAAGACCCAAATGAGCCCTCACATCATGTGTTAATTCACTGGTTAGTTTCACAGTTGGAACATGCAAACAAAGTAATGCCAGATAACTAGGAAAAAAAAGAAGGGAGAATGCCAAGACAATCCTACACCAAAAGCAGAATGGTTGTAAAAGCCTACACAAAGCCTAGCACTTCAGAGTTGGACTGACGGTAGAAAGTCTCATCAATAAATCCTAGTGTGCAGTAGAGCGAGACAATAGACAGGTCAGTTGCACACAACAGACAAAGAAGTAGGAGTTGTTAGCACAGGAAACCGGTGACAGGAGACGAGAGAACGAAACAAGATTCAAGAGAGGAAGTTCCGTCACATGAACATTGTAGACCGATCAAGGTGGAATCTATGACCCCCTTATTGATGTCACCTGTTAAATCCACTTTTAAAATCAGTGTAAATGAAGGGGACTTTCAGAGAAACGGAGGTTGCAGTGGGCTAGGGAACGAAAACACTGGAGAATTGGAAAAACATTGCCTGGCCTGGGCTGAACGAATCCTGGGTTCCTGCCGTTTCAAAAATGATGGGAGGGCTCCACTCTAGATAGAACCACGAGTACATGCATCCATCACGCAGCGTGTCAACATTGCAGGCAGGTGGTGATGGTGTGGGCTGTGTTTTCATGGCACACATTGGGCCCCTTGATAAAAGTGGAGCAACGTTTGAATGCCACAGGA
Organism: Oncorhynchus mykiss; assembly: GCF_013265735.2. Taxonomy (NCBI): domain Eukaryota; kingdom Metazoa; phylum Chordata; class Actinopteri; order Salmoniformes; family Salmonidae; genus Oncorhynchus; species Oncorhynchus mykiss. The sequence goes on from NC_048578.1 coordinate 39,361,760, forward strand.
TATCTGAACATCGTCGCCAATCCGGTGCATCCCTTCATGGCAGCAGTGTATCCATCTGCAAATAGATTTTTTTCAGCCGGATAATGCCCCATGCCACGAGGCTAGGACTGTCCTGGAATGGATCCACAAACATGACAGTGAATTCATCTTACTGCAGTGGCCTGCCCAGTCACCAGAGATCAATCTAATGGAGCATCTGTGGGATGAGACGGAACAAGCTGTTCAGAGATCCACTACCAGCCAACTTGACACCACGGTTGGAAGCATTGTCGTCAACATTGTCCTATACACAGTGTACAAAATATTAAGAACACCTTCCTAATATTCAGTTGCACCCCCTTTTTGCCCTCAGAACAGCCTCGATTTGTCGGGGCGTGGACTCGAAAGCATTAAGCTGAGTCAGGAAAACCATCACCATAGAGATTAGCACCACTGATATGTCATGCTTTAATCTGTTCATGTCCCAGACTCATAGCGTATGTACATTTGACTAAAACTGACACAGGGATGTGGTTGGTACTTAAAACCTCTAGTGACTCCCCATCCCGGGTCCGGGAGCGTAATCATCGACTGACACTAATTAGCATAGCGCAACGGACATTCCTAGAAAATATTCCTATTCATGAAAATCACAAGGGAAATATATTGAGACACAGCTTAGCCTTTTGTTAATCACCCGGTCATCTCAGATTTTCAAAATATGCTTTACAGCCAAAGCTAGACAAGCATTTGTGTAAGTTTATCGATAGCATAGCATTTTGTCCAACTAGCAGCAGGTAACTTGGTCACGGAAATCAGAAAAGCAATCAAATTAAATTGTTTACCTTTGATGAGCTTCGAATGTTTTCACTCATGAGACTCCCAGTTAGATAGCCAATGTTCCTTTTTTCCAAAAATATTATTTTTGTAGGTGAAATAGCTCCGTTTGTTCTTCACGTCCTATTCGCTTTTCCAAATGAGCAGTAATTTAGAATGCATAAGATACTTTATTTACGAGAGACAGCTCTTCTCCCTTTGTTCCTCAGTCTTCCCGCTCTTTCACTAAAACCCAGCCCGCTTTTTCTTTGTGTAACAAGCTGTCATATCTGTTCCGCCCGCTAGGGACGTTTTCCTTTATGACAATTTGTAATCAATGTATGATTAATTCTGTGTATATATAATTCTGTGTGATTATTTAGGTAGTTAGTAAATAAATAATTAAACCCAATTTTGTATTGCTGATTCAACTTGTTAGCCAGGGTTCGTGAAAATAAACAAGAATCTACAACTTCCAGATGAGACTGAAATAAGGTGACGATTAATAGTGACTGCTATTGATGTAAAATATTACTAGGTCTTTAAGAGTTTATTCGGAAGATAACAGCTCTATAAATATTATTTTGTGGTGCCCCGACTTTCTAGTTAATTACATTTACATGATTAGCTCAATCAGGTAATATTAATTACAGAGGAAGGATTTTATAGAAGTGTTGGTTCCATGTTTTATGAGCTGAAATAAAACATCTCAGAAATGTTCCATATGCACAAAAAGGTTATTTCTCTCAAATGTTGTGCACAAATTAGTTTACATCCCTGTTAGTGAGCATTTCTCCTTTCCCAAGATAACCCATCCACCTGACAGGTGTGTCATATGAAGAAGCTGATGAAACAACATGATCATTACACAGGTGCACCTTGTGTTGGGGACAAAATACTACTGCAGTTGTCACAACACAATGCCACAGATGTCTCAAGTTGAGGGAGTGTGCAATTGGCATGCTGACTGCAGGAATGTCCACCAGAGCTGCTGCCAAATAATTTAATGTTAATTTCTCTACCATAAGCTTTTTTTCGTTTTAGAGAATTTGTCAGTACGTCCAACCGGCCTCACAACTGCAGACCACCTGTAATCACGCCAGCCCAGGACCTCCACATCTGGCTCCTTCACCTGCGGTAGTCTGAGACCAGCCACCTGGACAGCTGATGAAATGGTGGGTTTGAACAACAATCATTTCTGCACAAACTGTCAGAATCCGTCTCAGGGAAACGTGCTCGTCTACGTGCTCGTCTACGTGCTCGTCTACGTGCTCGTCTACGTGCTCGTCTACGTGCTCGTCGTCCTCACCAGGGTCTTGATCGGACTGCGTTTCGGCATCATAAACAGAGTTCAGTGGGCAAATTCTCACCTTCGATGGCGACTGGTATGCTGAAGAAGTGTGCTCGTCGCGGATTAATCCTAGTTTCAGGTGTACAAGGCAGGATGGCGTCGTGTGGGTGAGCAGTTTGCTGATGTCAACATTGTGAATAGAGGGTGGGGTTATGGTATGGGCAGGTACAAGCTACGGACAACAAACACAATTGCATTTTAAATCGATGGCAATTTGAATGCACATACATACCCAAAAGTATGTGGACACCTGCTTGTCAAACAGTTCATTCCAAAATCATGGGCATTAATATAGAGTTGGTTCCCCCTTTGCTATAATAACAGCCTCCTCTTCTGGGAAGGCATTAATATGGAGTTGGTCCCACCTTTTGCTGCTATAACAGCCTCCACTCTTCTGGGAAGGCATTAATATGGAGTTGGTTCCCCCTCTGCTATAATAACAGCCTCCACTCTTCTGGGAAGGCATTAATATGGAGTTGGTTCCCCCTCTGCTATAATAACAGCCTCCACTCTTCTAGGAAGGCATTTTATTAGATGGAATATTGCTGCGGAGACTCTGTGCCGGTAGGTCAAGTTCTTCCACACCGATCTCAACAAGCCATTTCTGTAGGGACCTCGCTTTGTGCCCCCCCCGTGCGTTGTCATGCTGAAACAGCAGAGGGTCTTCCCCAAAATGTAGCCACAAAGTTGGAAGCACAGAATCATCTAGAATGCCATTGTATGCTGTAGCGTTAAGATTTCCATTGGAACTAAAGGGCCTGAACCACGAGAAACAGCCCCAGACCATTATTCCTCATCCACCAAACTTTACAGTTGAAGTTGAGTTGAGCAGAATCCACTAATTTGTAGGGGTGTCCACATATGTTTGTTTATATAGTATAGATACCGTTATCCTGAGGCTCCTTTTGTCGTACCATTGATACGCCGCCATCACCTTTGTTTCATAACGCACGGATGTGTCAGCCATTGAGCATGTTTGGGATGCTCTGGATAGACATGTCAGCCATTGAGCATGTTTGGGATGCTCTGGATAGACATGTCAGCCATTGAGCATGTTTGGGATGCTCTGGATAGACATGTCAGCCATTGAGCATGTTTGGGATGCTCTGGATAGACATGTCAGCCATTGAGCATGTTTGGGATGCTCTGGATAGACATGTCAGCCATTGAGCATGTTTGGGATGCTCTGGATGAATGTGCATGACAGTGGTTTTCCAGTTCCCGCCAACATCCAGCAACTTTGCCATTGAAAAGGAGTGGGACACCATTTGCAGTTGTAAATGAGAACTTGTTCTCAACTAGCTTACCTGGTTAAATAAAGGTGAAAAAAAAAAAAAAATCCATAGGCCACAATCAACAGCCTGATCAACTCTATGCAAAGGAGATGTGTCACGCCAGATACTGACTGGTTTTCTGATCCACAACCCTTTTTTCTTTATAAGGTATCTGTGACCAACAGATCTGTATTCTTAGTCATGTGAAAATCAGATTAGAGCCTAATGAATTCATTTCAATGTAATAATTTTACTGTAACTCAGTAAAATCTTTGAAATGTTTGCGTTTTATATATCTTTGTTCGGTACAGAACACGAAAGCAAAGACCCCAAAGAATAAAAGATGTTTACGACTGAAAGAGAAAAGCATGAACCGGATAGAAATAATGTAATAGTTATTTACATTCTGAAAGTATTCAGACCCCTTCATTTCCCCACATTTTGTTACATTACAGCCTTATTCTAAAATGGATTCAAGTATTTCCCCCCCCCCAATCTACACACAATACCCCAGGATGACATCACAATACCCCAGGATGACATCACAATACCCCATGATGACATCACAATACCCCAGGATGACATCACATTACCCCAGGATGACATCACAATACCCCAGGATGACATCACAATACCCCAGGATGACATCACATTACCCCATGATGACATCACAATACCCCAGGATGACATCACATTACCCCAGGATGACATCACAATACCCCAGGATGACATCACATTACCCCAGGATGACATCACAATACCCCAGGATGACATCACAATACCCCAGGATGACATCACAATACCCCAGGATGACATCACAATACCCCAGGATGACATCACAATACCCCAGGATGACAAAGCGAAAACAGGTTTAGAAAATCTTGCAAATGTATAAAATAAAAACTGAAATACCTTATTTACATTTAGATTTTTTGCTAAGAGACTCGCAATTGAGCTCAGATCCTGTATCCTGTTTCAATTGATAATCCTTGATGTTTCTACGACTTCATTGGAGTGAACCTGTGGTAAATTCAATTGATAGGACCTGATTTGGAAAGGCACACACCTGTCTATATAAGGTCCCACAGTTGACAGTGTATGGTCAGAGCAAAAAACCAAGCCATGAGGTTGAAGGAATTGTCCGTAGAGCTCCGAGACAGGATTGCGTGGAGGCACAGATCTGGGGAAGGGTGCCAAAACATTTCTGCAGCATTGGATGTCCACAAGAACACTGTGTCCTCCATCATTCTCAAGGATGGGGCGGCAGGTAGCCTATTGGTTAGAGCCTTGGGCCAGTAACAACCTGACAAGGTAAAAATCTGTCATTCTGCCCCCTGAACAAGGCAGTTAACCCACTGTTCCCCTGAACAAGGCAGTTTACCCACTGTTCCCCTGAACAAGGCAGTTTACCCACTGTTCCCCTGAACAAGGCAGTTAACCCACTGTTCCCCTGAACAAGGCAGTTAACCCACTGTTCCCCTGAACAAGGCAGTTAACCCACTGTTCCCCTGAACAAGGCAGTTAACCCACTGTTCCCCTGAACAAGGCAGTTAACCCACTGTTCCCCTGAACAAGGCAGTTAACCCACTGTTCCCCTGAACAAGGCAGTTAACCCACTGTTCCCCTGAACAAGGCAGTTAACCCACTGTTCCCCTGAACAAGGCAGTTAACCCACTGTTCCCCTGAACAAGGCAGTTAACCCACTGTTCCCCTGAACAAGGCAGTTAACCCACTGTTCCCCTGAACAAGGCAGTTAACCCACTGTTCCCCTGAACAAGGCAGTTAACCCACTGTTCCCCTGAACAAGGCAGTTAACCCACTGTTCCCCTGAACAAGGCAGTTAACCCACTGTTCCCCTGAACAAGGCAGTTAACCCACTGTTCCCCTGAACAAGGCAGTTAACCCACTGTTCCCCTGAACAAGGCAGTTAACCCACTGTTCCCCTGAACAAGGCAGTTAACCCACTGTTCCCCTGAACAAGGCAGTTAACCCACTGTTCCCCTGAACAAGGCAGTTAACCCACTGTTCCCCAGAACAAGGCAGTTAACCCACTGTTCCCCTGAACAAGGCAGTTAACCCACTGTTCCCCTGAACAAGGCAGTTAACCCACTGTTCCCCTGAACAAGGCAGTTAACCCACTGTTCCCCTGAACAAGGCAGTTTACCCACTGTTCCCCTGAACAAGGCAGTTTACCCACTGTTCCCCGGTAGGCTGTCATTGTCAATAAGAATTTGTTCTTATCTGCCTAGTTAAATAAAGGTTAAAATAAATAAAATAAAAATAAAAATATATATATATATATTTTTTTTTTAACCTTTATTTAACTAGGCAGATAAATAAATAAATATATATATATATATATATATATTTAATGGACGAAGTTTGGCACCACCAAGACGGGGGAGAAGGGCCTTGGTCAGATTCTCTGGTCTGATGAACTCTTTGGCCAGAAGCATCACATCTGGAGGAAACCTGGCACCATCCCTACGGTGAAGCATGGTGGTGGCAGCATCATGCTGTGGGGATGTTTTTCAGCGGCAGGGAGACTAGTCAGGATCGAGGGAAAGATGAACGGTGCAAAGTGTAGAGAGAACCTGCTCCAGAGCACTCAGGACCTCAGACTACGGTGAAGGTTCACCTTCCAACAGGACAACGACCCGAAGCACACAGCCAAGGCAACGCAAAAAGTCTCTGAATGTCCTTGAGTGGCCCAGCCAGAGCCTGGACTTCAACCTGATCGAACATCTCTGGAGAGACCTGAAAATAGCTGTGCAGCAACGCTCCCCATCCAACCTGACAGAGCTTGAGAGGATCTGCAGAGAAGAATGGGAGAAACTTCCCAAATTCAGGTGTGCCAAGCTTGTAGTGTCATACCCAAGAAGACTAGAGGCTGTAATCGCTGCTAAAGGTGCTTCAACAAAAGTACTGAGTAAAGGGTCTGAATACTGATGTAAATGTGATATTTCAGTGCTTTATTTTTTATACATCTGCAAAAAAAATCTAAAAACCTGTTTTTGCTTTGTAATTATGGGGTATTGTGATGTCATTATGGGGTATTGTGATGTCATTATGGGATATTGTGATGTCATTATGGGATATTGTGATGTCATTATGGGGTATTGTGATGTCATTATGGGGTAGTGTGTGTAGATTGATGATGGGGAAAAACTACAACTTAATCCATATTAGAATAAGGCTGTAACGTAACAAAATGTGGAAAAAGTCTAGAGGTCTGAATATGTCCCGAATGCACTGTAAGTGTAGGATAACACAGGGCATTAAAATAGTTAAACATTAGTTCATAGTTAAATCAACTTTGATAAATCAATACAAAACGCAAATGAGAAGTCACGTGTCATTTAGTTATGTCATTAGCTCAAAGAAATAAGGTTGAGAAATCCATCGACTTTCCTTAGTTTATGCCAGTTCAGATCTATTACAACATTTTCAGCTTGGTGACACACACCCTAAATAATGAACCATATCTGTCTGTTACAAAAAGCAGGCCAACAAAACATTGGAGCCCTGGGGGCAGAGGTCAGCGCAGCTATCACAGTTCCAAGTTTCCACTCTGTTTAGGATATTTACCAGGAAATCCTGTCCACATTATTATATATATATATATTTTTTTTTTTAGGTACATGAATAAAGTCAACTTTCTGTGACAGTCTATTTGGACGTCTATAAGCCTAAGCTTATAAATCCTATTTCCTGATCTGATGTCACAAAGGAAATAACCACACATTCTTATAACATTGTTGCTCTTCGATTCTGACAGTGAACTATTCATTCAGATTCATTAGATGCATATTTAGCCTAATATATATTTAGTATATTGTTATACAGTGCCATGCAAAAGTATTCGGCCCCCTTGAACTTTGTGACCTTTTGCCACATTTCAGGCTTCAAACATAAAGATATAAAACTGTATTTTTTTTGTGAAGAATCAACAACAAGTGGGACACAATCATGAAGTGGAACGACATTTATTGGATATTTCAAACTTTTTTAACAAATCAAAAACTGAAAAATTGGGCGTGCAAAATTATTCAGCCCCTTTACTTTCAGTGCAGCAAACTCTCTCCAGAAGTTCAGTGAGCATCTCTGAATGATCCAATGTTGACCTAAATGACTAATGATGATAAATACAATCCACCTGTGTGTAATCAAGTCTCCGTATAAATGCACCTGCACTGTGATAGTCTCAGAGGTCCGTTAAAAGCGCAGAGAGAATCATGAAGAACAAGGAACACACCAGGCAGGTCCGAGATACTGTTGTGAAGAAGTTTAAAGCCGGATTTGGATACAAAAATATTTCCCAAGCTTTAAACATCCCAAGGAGCACTGTGCAAGCGATAATATTGAAATGGAAGGAGTATCAGACCACTGCAAATCTACCAAGACCTGGCCGTCCCTCTAAACTTTCAGCTCATACAAGGAGAAGACTGATCAGAGATGCAGCCAAGAGGCCCATGATCACTCTGGATGAACTGCAGAGATCTACAGCTGAGGTGGGAGACTCTGTCCATAGGACAACAATCAGTTGTATATTGCACAAATCTGGCCTTTATGGAAGAGTGGCAAGAAGAAAGCCATTTCTTAAAGATATCCATAAAAAGTGTTGTTTAAAGTTTGCCACAAGCCACCTGGGAGACACACCAAACATGTGGAAGAAGGTGCTCTGGTCAGATGAAACCAAAATTGAACTTTTTGGCAACAATGCAAAACGTTATGTTTGGTGTAAAAGCAACACAGCTGAACACACCATCCCCACTGTCAAACATGGTGGTGGCAGCATCATGGGTTGGGCCTGCTTTTCTTCAGCAGGGACAGGGAAGATGGTTAAAATTGATGGGAAGATGGATGGAGCCAAATACAGGACCATTCTGGAAGAAAACCTGATGGAGTCTGCAAAAGACCTGAGACTGGGACGGAGATTTATCTTCCAACAAGACAATGATCCAAAACATAAAGCAAAATCTACAATGGAATGGTTCAAAAATAAACATATCCAGGTGTTAGAATGGCCAAGTCAAAGTCCAGACCTGAATCCAATCGAGAATCTGTGGAAAGAACGGAAAACTGCTGTTCACAAATGCTCTCCATTCAACCTCACTGAGCTCAAGCTGTTTTGCAAGGAGGAGAGGGAAAAAATGTCAGTCTCTCGATGTGCAAAACTGATAGAGACATACCCCAAGCGACTTACAGCTGTAATCGCAGCAAAAGGTGGCGCTACAAAGTATTAACTTAAGGGGGCTGAATAATTTTGCACGCCCAATTTTTCAGTTTTGATTTGTTAAAAAAGTTTGAAATATCCAATAAATGTCGTTCCACTTCATGATTGTGTCCCACTTGTTGTTGATTCTTCACAAACAAATACAGTTTTATATCTTTATGTTTGAAGCCTGAAATGTGGCAAAAGGTCGCAAAGTTCAAGGGGGCCGAATACTTTCGCAAGGCACTGTACTTGTATTTCCTGTTGTGTTATTTGAGGGAACCATGTAGGAAGTAAACCGAGTGAGTTAGGTAGGAACTAACCTGTTGTTGGCCTTGTTCTTCTCCATCTGTTCATGCTGGTGCACATGCCAGTCCTCCAGCTCTTTCTTGGCCTTCTCTTTCCACTCAGCCTCCGCTGCCTTGGACGCAGAGTCTTCAGGGTTCACATACACACAGGGAACGACGAGGATGATATGATCAATACACAATCTGCACAATACCGGGGTCCTATTCAGTAGGAACGAAGCGGAAGCAAACAGGCGGAAATGGCCAGGATGACCTGAATTTGTCCAAGGAAAAAATAGCTTGTTTTCATTTTGTCGTTACAAAAGGTTTTGCTACAAAAGGTTTTGCTATTTGTAGCACGAATGAATACTACCCAGGATGAAACGTTTTAGTCCACAATGCATTTGTATGAGCTACAGAAGGCGGTGCTCTTTTCTCAGGAGATTCAATACAGCAGGAACAAGCCCAACTCCAGCATACCATACAGGACAAGACACTGAGTGGAACCCGAATGAAGGGTGGTTCACACACACAAATAGACAGACTATTCAACCTACTATTTGTAGGTCTTTTATTTAGATTTTTAGCAGGCAGGGTAAAAAACAAAACTTGACATTTAGGTGTCAACCTTCGTCAGTGTGTACATTGACTGGACAGAATACTGACTGAGAAGTCAGTGGTAGATACTGCATGTATCGCAGCGGTGGTAGTAGTATGTAAGTCTGAAGTAGCTGGGTGTGTCCAAACCGGCACCCTATTCCCTACATAGTGCACAACTTTTGACCAGAACCCTATGGACCCTGGCTAAAAGTAGTGCACTATATAGGGAACCGAGTACCATACCTTAGCCTCCGCGGTTTACTTACCTAGTTGCTCCAGCCGTTCCTTCTGCTCCTCTCTCCACTTACGCAGGCTCTCAGGCTCTGCTCTCAGAGAGTCCACCTGGGCGATGGCCGCATAGCTGTCCGATGGACCGTTGGACTCCTGGGGGGGGGGGGGGGGGGGACCAGGACCAGGCAGGAGACACAAGGACCACCAGTCATAGGCTGCGTTTACAAAGGCAGCCCAATTATTGGCAAAAGATCTGATTGGTCAAAAGACCAATTAGTGGAAAAAATTGGGCTGCCCGTGTAAACGCAGCCATAAGACCAGGCATAGACTAGCCCATTATGAGCTGATGTATCCTAGCTTGCGGTGCCTGCAGGCTAGACATACACCATACATAAAGGCATAGTGCCGAGCGGTTAACCAAAATGTTGGTTATTAAACAACTAATTGACCGACGTCAATTCAAATATTAGAATTCCATTTTGTACCATTTTTATCTGTGAGCTTGATGTGCAGTTTCTGTAGAGATACATCAGATCAAGCCTGAACTGTGTGATTGTAGTATGGATTTGTAGTTTCTAACAGACCAATATTCAACACAGTTCAGTGCAAAAAACTCGGCAATTAACTACAATGACCATAATCCACTGCGCGCCCGCTTAAACTTGTCCGGTCTGTGCGGCGCAGACGAAGAGAGAGAGAACGCACGATCGAGGGGGATAGAAAGCAATTGCTTCACGAGCCTGAAAATACACGATTTTAAGTGATTGATAGTTGGTATTCAGCAGTAAAATAAATAGGCCTAGGACTTATTTACTTTTGAAGAAATACTAAAAATAGTGATTTTGTCAGAGAAGCAGCTCTATAGAGATGAGATGATAACTTGGAGTGAAACAAAATCATTGAATAAATGATGGAAAATAAGTGATAAGCATTAGTCACTACAATCAAGGGACTTTTATGAACTATTTCATTCTGTGTTGTTACAGCATTCAACTTACAAAAACAAAAAAAATGATTGAAACTGAAATCTGTGATCATTTTTGAAATAATCTAACTGACCTCAAAAAGCATTACATCGCTCAGCACTAATAAGGCATAAGGACAACCAGGTCATTCAATAGTAACAGCTGGACACTGAGGAGTAAAATGCATAAATCCTTATAGGGCAGCCGAACTTCCTGATTTGGCCTCATTTTAGATTTGGCTCATTAAGACATACCAACGGCTAGGAGTTGATTTCGGGGTTTGATGTGGATGTCTTGTGTACGTACGTGTTTGCAGGTGGGAAGAGTTAGCCAAATTATTTTTCACTAATAGGCTTCAGCCTTGGTGTGCAAATGTGGCAAAGTTGGTTTAACAATGAATTACACAATAGTCATGTTGCACACCTTTAACTTCTCATTAAATGCTTTCAATATCTGTATATGAATTTATAGTTGTTTTGAGGTTTTTTAAGTATTAGAATTTGAACATACAGTCAGTCCCATGTAGCCTGCATTGTGTAGTTTACAGATGATCCCTAACTACCCCCATTGGGATATCCAAAGTCAAACCACATTTACCACGGCATTATGATGGGGTGACGATTACTTGTGTGCTGCCAGCTGCGGGCAGGATTGAAACAAACCCAACCTTAAATGATATTATGTTGTGACATACTCAGGTACAAAACACTGTTTTGGATGACACTGATTTTGGCCAAAATTATCCTATTTACACGGTTGTCAATTTTGACAGTAGAATAAATTATTTGGACTCATAGGCAGTTTTCTAATATATATATATATTTTTTTTTTCATGGGCAGATTGTCTTTACCTTACCCAACAAAATGTATCTTGTCATGCTTCCTTGAACAACAATGGACTTACCATAGAGATTGCAGTACCTGTTTCAGGTGTGTCATCTGCTACAGGTACCGCATCACTTAAATTCAGACACAGCCTCACTTACAAAACTAACCTGCAATAACATGTCCAAGTACATAATTGAAGAAAAAAAAAGTTAATTCTCATTAGAAGTGTTCCTCTCTTACCAGCACAAACATGTTTCCGTTTACCGTGGCCGCTGATGCCTCTGCAAATCCGGCATCTGACAGATGAAACAACAAACGACTTTAAAAGAACCGTGCATTTTTGCTTTCTTTTGGTGGATAACTAGTGACACAGTAGTGCATTAACACCTGTTTGGCCAGTAAGGTAAAATAGCTTCTCACCACCACAATTGGCTAACCTAATTTGACCTGAGGATAACTTCAAGACATTACACAATCACATCCAGACAAGTGACAAAACTATAGACATCATTCGACTCAGGGTGAAAAGTTAGTGTGCTGCTCCAACTAAAGTAACGTTACTGTTTACATTGACAGCTGTCAATTAGCTAACTAGAAGCTAATTTAGTTAACCAGACAACTAGTTAGTTATCTAACTATAGTACTAATACAAGTTAAATGTTGTCTCAGTTTTATGTACTTCTAGCTTGGGAGTTAGTTTAGCTAACTTACCATATAGTTAGCAACTTTAGCATATAGTTAGCAACTTTAGCATATAGTTAGCAACTTTAGCATATAGTTAGCAACTTTAGCATATAGTTAGCAACTTTAGCATATAGTTAGCAACTTACCATATTGTACAGGAGCAGGTGAATCAGCTGTCGGCGGTTGTTCGAGGAACTCAGCGGATCCCTCCAAAGCTCCGAGTCCTTCGTCGTAATTCTCGATCACCGCTATTTCGCTTTCTTGCTGAGCTAAGAAAGCTGCAGCTGGGTCCACCTCGACAGGCAGCACTCCGTTGTCATATGCGAACTCGAAATCTGCATCAGCCATCTTTCACACACACAATCAATAAAATAAATGAAGTGTAGCAACGCCACTACCGTTATATTACTGCTTGTTTATCTTGCTGGCTATCAATGAATTGAGCTGAGAGAGAAGAGCTTATGATGATGGATATATATCTGACTCAGGCAGAACATGCAACTAACCCAACTTTTTCATGAACTGTTGTCAGCTAATAGAAGAATGAATAAGGACTAACGTTAAAGCGAGCTTCTTTCTGACTGTGATGATTCATGATTGCTCACTTTCAACTTGCCTGGGCTGCCACACGAACTTCCAACTGTTGGTTTATTAGGATGTGTCTCTATCTGCCGGAGAAACCTAGAAATGCACTCCTATTTCCTAACCGGTATCTGAACTAAACGTTTTCGTATTGCCTAATTAGGGTAGTGTGTATAAACCTTTTGAATTTGTTAGTATAGAATTGAGCATACTATCAGAATATAAAATAATTAGAATACAATACAATAAATTATTTTCATTTTCTATTTTCGAAAGTGTCAGTGGAAAATAAAACCTTTCTGCATAATCAGACGAGTGATCATTTTGGGGTCATGTGGGGCAATTGATTTGCTTATTCTTAGTCGCCTTTAAATATTTCAGAATACATGGTAAATAGAGAATGTGAGGGGAAAGCGACAGCCAGAGTCTCCGGAGCACCACCTCTCATAAGGAGAGCACAGACGAAGGGCAGGGATCGCCTACCCTCCATGTGACTTGCTGACGTTACAGTAGGACGCTGCTAAAGAGGAATGCGGGGAATGAATACTGATTACTGCTTAAGAAGGGATCCACACTGCCCCTGACGTACAAGTCGAGGAAGTCCGAAGTTTACTTTTCGGCTGGGTAACTTGTTTGATTCACATATTTCTTTCAGACCTCGACTACGGTAGGCCGACTCACGATGTCCGGCGATCATCATAATGACAAGGAGGTAGGTTAATGGTGAAAACCTGTGTTTTAAATTATGAATGCAACTATCGAATTCTACATGGACTCCATGGAAGTTTGTTGTAGCCAAGTCTATATAACAAACATACCCTTGTCTGACGTTAGATTGTATGAAGTTACAATGAAAAAATGGTGATATTTAAGTTGCTGTTTTCCTTTTACATGAAAGTAAGATATTTAGCTGTTTTTCTTGGTGGAATAAAACTTTCCCGGCGGCGACATCGGTCCAGACCTCGAAGTGGGTCTAGTCTTGATCGGGCCTGTCTTGATCTCGCAGCCCTTTCTTATCGCATTCCACAATATCCAAGACCAATATATTATATATATTTCAACACATGGTCTTGTTCAAAAGTTGTGTTTAACAGTTTCCTTCGGTGTACAAGAGAGACTGTATGTATGGTGGTGGAGTTACATCCTATCCATGTTAGTAGATCAATAATATAATATTATGGATATCACTTTCAATGTTTGAATACCACCAATTTATTGAGCTGCCCTCGTTCCATATTTTAGTGTTGGCGAAATATTTTGTGATATTTACAACACTTATGTATTCTGAATACAAATATAGACTCAACATGCAACAATTTCAAAGATTTTCCTTTGTTACAGTTCATATAAGGAAATTGAAATAACTAAATTTAGAGTCTAATCTATATGGATTTCACATGACTGGGCAGGGGCACAGCCATGGGTGGACCTGAGAGGGTATAGGCCCACCAACTTGGGAGCCAAGCAGACTCACTGGGGAGGCAGGCCCAGCCAATCCAGAAGGAGTTTTTACCCAGAAGGAGTTTTTATTATAGACAGAAATACTCCTATGCCCACCCCTCTGACGATCCCGTAGGTGAAGAAGCTGGATGTGGAGGTTCTGGGCTGGTGTGGTTACACGTGGTCTGCAGTTGAGGCCAGTTCGACGTACTGCCAAATTCTCTAAAACATCACTGGAGTCGGCTTATGGTAGAGAAATGAACATTCAACGCTCTGGTGAACATTCCTGCAGTCCGCATGCCAATTGCGCACTCCCTCAAAAATTGAGACATCTGTGGCATTGAAATCTGCAGTGGTATTTTATTGTCCCCAACACAAGGTGCACCTGTATAATGATCACGCTGTTTTAATCAGCGTCTTGAAATGTAACACCTATCAGTCAAGTGGATGGATTATTTTGACCAAGGATAAAAATGCTCACTAACAGGGATGTGCACAACATTCGAGAAGCTTTTTTTTTTTTTGTGCATATGGAACATTTCTGGGATCTTTTATTTCAACTTATGAAACATGGGACAAACAACTTTTACATGTTGTGTTTTGTATTGTTGTTCAGTGTATTTAAAAAAAATAAAAAATAAAATACTGTTCCTGAAAACAAGCAACACTTGCGTTGTTATCAGTCCAGTGTTCTGTCTGTATGCAAGGCAACACTTTCATGTCTTTGTTGCTGTTACGGTAAACTACTAGGTTAAAACCTCTTTGAGTATCTAACCTTGTGATACGTGGAGAAAGTAACAGTGCAGCTTCTGTCCCTCTCCTCGCCCCTACCTGGGCTCGAAACCAGGGACCCTCGAAGCATTGTGTGTGTGTGTGTGTGTGTGTGTATATATATTTTTTAAAATGCTATTAGCGCGCACTACCGCTAACTAGCTAGCCATTTTCACACTGGTTACACCTGCATTCACTTGGATATACACAGAGTATACCAGACATTAGGAACACCTTGTACCCCCCCCTCCAATGCCTCCCACAGTTGTCAAGTTGGCTGGATGTCCTTTGGGTGGAGTACCGTTCTTCATGCACACGGTAAACTGTTGAGCGTGAAAAACCCAGCAGCGTTGCAGTTCTTGACACGAACCGGTGCGTCTGATACCTACTACCATACACCCCCCCCCCCCCCCCGTTCAAAGGCACTTAAATGTGTTGTCTTTCCCATTCACCCTCTTGAATGGCACACAATCCATGTCTCAGTTGTCTTTAGGCTTAAAAATCCTTCTTTAACCCATCCCCTCCTTCATCTACACTGATTTTGAAGTGGATTTAACAAGTGACGTCAATAAGGGATCATAGCTTTCGCCTGGTCGGTCTCTCATGGGAAGAGCAGTTCTTAATGTGTTGTATACTCAGTGTAATTTGCAATTGAAGCTTAGTTTGAGTTAAATGGAAATAAAAACAAACTTTGATTCAGGATTGTGGGCTACATAAACGCGTCTCATTTAGCTAACGAGGGTATTGCAGCATGTGAACGAGTCTCATTTAGCTAACGAGGGTATTTCAGTATTTATTTACCTGCTTTTTCTGGGCGTTGACGTCTGGCTGCTCTTCTAAACTTGTTACCATTCTTTGTTTGTTCGTGTGACCTTTCACACATCACATCAGTCTAGATGTAACACCTATTTAGATATGTAGGATACTAGGCTGTGGAGAGCTACGCTTGCTGACGTCTATATGAACACACTACCAGGAGCTAGTTCACAGGACAGATAGCATTTTCTAATAGCAGAAGCTTGTTGGGTTGACTTTGTTTTTTAGGGTATCGATAAGTACATGTAGCCTACACATGATCAATTCTTTTGATTTAGTTTTAAACATAAATCTAGAACTTTTTCACTGCATGTAGAAAAAGTCAAACCAGGTCTGTCTCTCTTGATGTCCTATATTCTAATTGCTGGTTTGGTTGAGGTTATAATGTACTGAGCTGTACTTCATGTCCTCTGGAAGGAATGTGTTCCTCAGTGGTCTTCACTTCTCTTCCTCTGCCATTCCTCCCATTCTAAATATCTTTTGGCTTTTATGTGCAAAGCCTGCGCCAGAAAATATGGGTAGTTGATGTTCCTCTCCTGCTCCTTCTCTCCGTTGCTGCCCCCCTCTCCGTGACTCATGTGGGTGTAGGGCTGAAATAGTTCGGTGTAGTTTTACATTCCTTATATAGCTCTCTGAGGAGTGTGTGTGTGTGGGGTGGGGTGGGGAGGGCGGGAGGGCTTGCCTGTCTGCCTAGCTATGTCACTGGGGGGAGGGAGAGAGTCAGCCCATCCTACTTCAATACTCAAGCACTTCTGTAGCTTTCTGGCAGCTTTGGGTTACCAGGACGGCCTCATCAGGACAAGGTATGTTTGCATTGCAGGTAGCTCTGTGTCATGGTGAGGTTTTGGATGCCTTGGAGGAGAGAGTTATGGTGGGTGGGGGTTGGGGTTGAGGTTATCATTAGGCTTGTAACTCATTTGGCGAGAGCAGTAAGTGTCATGGCCTAAGGTCTCAGGTTGTCCTTGGTTCTTAAAATGACACGGGTTATGTGTTGTGCTGGCTGTGAGCGAAGGGAATACGCTGTAGCAATGTAATTAGACCTGTATTACTTTGACAGATACGTTTTAACAACGAAGGCAATTATACAATTTCTATGGATTTGAAGGATATTTGTTTGCGTACAGACTGACTTGGCTAGTGTAAGAGTGGACAGCGTACATACATTCTCTAGAAGTGTCCCTTTAAAAAAATATATATATATATATAAAAAATGGTACCTTTTTTTGTTTAACTAGGCAAGTCCGTTAAGAACAAATTCTTATTTTCATTGACGGCCTAGGAACAGTGGGTTAACTGCCTTGTTCAGGGGCAGAACGACAGATTTGTACCTTGTCATCTCGGAGGATTCGATCTTGCAACCTTTCGGTTACTAGTCCAACGCTCTAACCACTAGGCTACGTTGCCTCTGTTTTGTTTCCTGGCTGTCATGTGACAGAATTGTACAAGGCCTACATATTAATTTACTTTTTTCTTAGTTTATAATAAGGACATAACAATGGACAGATTTCGCCTAGTTTGTGGTCTATACATGGTATGCCATTCATGTAACTTTATTGCTGTGACATACCTTTAGTTAAATGCACTCGCTGTATGCCGCCCTGTATACAGTAGCAGTCAAAAGCTTGGACACACCTACACACCGTGCTTCTACACCTGCATTGCTTGCTGTTTGGGGTTTTAGGCTGGGTTTCTGTACAGCACTTTGAGATATCAGCTGATGTACGAAGGGCTATATAAATACATTTGATTTTGATTTTGATTTTAACTACTCATTCCAGGGTTTAATTTATTTATATATTTTTACTATTTTCTACATTGTAGAATAATAGTGGAGACATTTAAAAACTATGAAATAACACATGTGGAATCACGTAGGAACCAAAAAAAAGGTGGTAAACAAATCAAAAATATTTGAGATTTTGCAAAGTAGCCTTGACAGCTTTCCACATTCTTGGTATTCTCTCAACCAGCTTCATGTTGCCTGGAATACATTTCAATTAACAGGTGTGCCTTGTTAAAAGTGAATTTGTGGAATTTCTTTCCTTCTTAATGCGTTTGAACCAATCAGTCATGTTGTGACAAGGTAGGGTTGGTATATAGGTCTATCTACTATTTGGTAAAATACCAAGTCCATATTATGGCAAGAACAGATCAATTAAGCAACGAGAAATGATAGTCCATTACTACTTTAAGACATGAAGGTCAGTCATTCTGGAAAATGTCAAGAACTTTGCGAGTTTCTTCACAAAAACCATCAAGCGCTGTGTTGAAACTGGCTGTCATGAGGACTGCCACAGGAAAGAAAGACCCAGAGTTACCTCTGCTGCAGAGGATAAGTTATTTAGAGTTATCAGCCTCAGAAATTACAGCCCAAATAAATTATTTACCGAGTTTAAGTAACAGACACATCTTAACATCAACTGTTCAGAGGAGACTGTGTGAATCAGGCCTTCATGGTCAAATTGCTGCAAAGAAACCACTACTAAAGGACACCAACAAGAAGAAGACTTGCTTGGGCCAAGAAACACGAGCAATGGACATTAGACGGGTTGAAATCTGTCCTTTTAGTCTTGAGTCCAAATTTGAGATGTTTGGTTCCAACCGCCGTGTCTTTTGTTAGACGCAGAATTGGTGAACGGATGTTCTCCACATGTCGGGTTCCCACCGTGAAGCATGGAGGAGGAGGTGTGATGGTGTGGGGGTGCTTTTCTGGTGACACGGTCTGATTTATTTAGAATTCAAGGCACACTTAACCAGCATGACTACCACAGCATTCTTCAGCGATACACCATCCCATCTGGTTTGCACTTAGTGGGACTATCATTTGTTTTTCAACAGGACAATGACCCAACACACCTCCAGGCTGTGTAAGGGCTATTTGACCAAGAAGGACCCAATTGAGATGGTTTGGGAATAGTTGGACCGCATAGCGAAGGAAAAACGGCTAACAAATGCTCAGCATATGTGGGAACTCCTTCAAGACTGTTGGAAAAGCATTTCTCATGAAGCTGGTTGAGAGAATGCCAAGAGTGTGCAAAGCTGTCGTCTAGGCAAAGGGTGGCTACTTATAAGAACATAAAATATATTTAGATTTGTGTAACACTACTTTTTTGGTTACTACCTAATTCCATAGGTGTTATTTCATAGTTTTGACGTCTTCACTAGTATTGTACAATGTAGAAAATGTATATATTTTTTTTAAATGAAGAAAAACCCTTGAATGAGTAGGTGTGTCAACTTTTGACTGGTGCTCTTAAGTCTGTTTGGGGTCACCTGAATGTAAAGGCAATGTCTCTCTGCTGTTCTCTCGATACTGCATGTCTGACTGTCAGTGTGTCATTCAGACCAGAGGTGGTATTTATTAGTGCACAACGTTGCAAAACGTTTTGCAACAGGAAAAAAAAATGACGAGTCGTTTCTTATTGGTCAAGAATTGATGTAGACACTCCGGGTCCTCTGTTCTCCTTGAATCTGACCCAAGGCCTGTAACTGTTCTCAGATGCGTAGCTCCCTGTTCTAATGTTAATGAGATATTTGTATGAAAATAGTCTTCTAGTTTTCTGTAATAACTCCTTGCACTCTCTTCCTGTAGGATTCCATGGGTAGACATTCCAATCATTTTGCACAGCTGGCGTCTTGTAACGTTTCGAGTTAGTTTAGCCTTGCATTAGACTGTTTCTCAACCAGTGTGTTAGAGCGGGTCATGGCACATTCCTTTTTTTTTGTGTCCCTGGTTTCGAAAGGGTCCTGACCTTTTTTTAAAGGGTGGATTTACATTAGTACACTGTCTAGTCGGGTCTGTCTCCAACTTCGGATTTGCAACTTTTCTGTTTACACTCCTTGGATGTGGTGTGGCTAGAATCACACTCCTCCCTCACCTGAGTAAAGCTATTTATCATACTGTAAATACAATAGTATAGAGACAAACAAAATAAAGAGAAAATAAGCTTCTCATCTAAGTCGTGTTGCACACTTGATTTCAATGATTCGCCTTTTCATTTTCAATCTGGCGAACAGCATTAAGGTAATTTTTGCAGGGATGTGGTGTGGGAGAGCTGTTGTCTTTACACATGTACCACTCAGAGGATCTATGTGGTGTAGATGCCTACCTCAGGTGGTAGTGTGGGAGAGCTGTTGTCTTTACACATGTACCACTCAGAGGATCTATGTGGTGTAGATGCCTACCTCAGGAGGTAGTGTGGGAGACATCTCTTTAAAAAAAAAAGAGATTTGAATCTAGTTCCGTCTCTTTACACAACACAGGTATGTATATCTGTCCTTTGTGTGTGTGGGGGGTCAGTCAAAGTGGTGTGAAGAGGCCCTAACTGACTCCTTGTTTGCTTTCTGGGCGACATAACTGAGAATGTGTGTTAAATGGTTCACAGTGTAGAAGATTTAGGGAGATATATGGTGGAATCATTCCAACACTAGTCTATCACCTCTGATTTCAGCTAATCAGCATGTTGTTTTATAGCTGCTGGTTCGGGAAACACTGTGTCCTAAATGGTACCCCATTCTCCACGTAGTGCACTACTGTTCATAGGGCACTGATCAAAAGTAGTGCACTACTGTTCATAGGGCACTGATCAAAAGTAGTGCACTACTGTTCATAGGGCACTGGTCAAAAGTAGTGCACTACTGTTCATAGGGCACTGGTCAAAAGTAGTGCTTTATAAAGGAATTAAGGTGCCATATGGGATGCAACCTGTGGGTTGGAGGACCTGTGGGTTGGAGGACCTGTGGGTTGGAGGACCTGTGGGTTGGAAGACCTGTGGGTTGGAGGACCTGGGGGTTGGAGGACCTGGGCATGAGGGAACTCATGTTGGCGTTCTGCTGCCAAGGCAAGCCCATCCATACCAACTCTCCTCAGAGAAACAGGCCTTACATTTAGTTCTATGCAAGGGTTTAAAACCTTTAGCTCATAAATTCATTAGGACCTAATCTATGGATTTCACATGACTGGGCAGGGGCGAAGCCATGGGGAGTCAGGCCCAGCCAATCAGAACGAGGTTTTTCCCCACAAGGTTTAAAAAAAAAAATACAGACAAATACTCCTCAGTTTCATCAGCTGTCCAGGTGGCTGGTCAGATGATCCCTCAGGTGAAGAAGCCGGATGTGGAGGTCCTGGGCTGGCATGGTTACACGTGGTCTGCTGTTGTGAGGCAGGTTGGACTTACTGCCAAATTCTCTACAACGACATTGGTGGACATTCCTGCAGTCAGCATGGCAATTGCACACTCCCTCAAAACTTCAGACATCTGTGGCATTGTGTTGTGACAAAACTGCACATTTTAGAGTGACATCTTAATGTCCGGAGCACAAGGTGCACCTGTGTAATGATCATGCTGTTAAATCAGCTTATTGATATGCTGTCTTGGCAAAGGAGAAATGCTCACTAACAGGGATGTAAAGCTAATTTATACACAAGATGAGAGAAATAACCTTTTTGTGCCTATGGAACATTTTCAGGGATCTTTTATTTCGGCTCATCAAACATGGGACCAACACTTTACATGTTGTGTTTTTATATTTTTGTTCAGTGTGTCCTCTCTCTTATATATATTCCATGAATAACCCTCTCTATTCTCTCCTCTATAGGCCATGAGTATATACTGTATAACCCTCAACGGTCCAGCACCATGGGGCTTCAGACTTCAGGGGGGGAAGGACTTCAGCATGCCCCTCACGGTGTCCAGGGTAAGCTGTGTGTGTGTGTGTCACTCACCGAGCCATGTTGCTCGACCACCAGAGATCATCTTCCGACTGTCCACTTCAGTCTGCATGGTCGATGCAACAATATGTTGATTTATGCCAACGATGCAGCTTTCCAATTTGCTTCTTAATATAAATCCACAAGTGTTCTATAATTACATTTGGTTTGTGTATCTTACTGTTTGCAAACAGGTAGTTGGTATTTTCTTAGCAAGTTGTAAACGTAGCTAGCTAATACTGATACCTGTGATGGTGTGGACCTCAATCAGCATGTTTGTGCAACAGTGTCTTCTAAATCTGAGAGGAATACGCAAAGCATGAATGTTAGCTACATGAAGTAAGATAAACCATTTTAATGTAGCCAAAGACTGTAGGGTCCCACTCCCCTGGGAAACACTGACCAACACTTTGGTTCCTACCCTGTCACAATAAGGCCTCTAGGGATCCTATTGGTATTCTATGAATGCCTCCTGACTTTAATTCATTGTCATGTCAAACAACAAGTATTCAAAATGTACTTTATTACATTATAACTGTATAATTAGAATACTCATATTTCCAGGATTCCAACAATTCAACTAACTGTTTTGATCTAAATCTCAAGTCATATCACAATTTCAATATTTGGTTAAAAATAAGACCTCTGTTTTTTTGGGGGGTGTATGTACACATGCCATTTGCTGTGCGTTTGTTTGACCTGGGGGGGGGGTCTGTATGTCTGGCTTTGTCTGTTATACAGGTTACATGTTAAATTATACAGGTTACATGTTACTCTGCTCAGTCAATCAACCGGATATGTTTCATCCATATGCTACAATTCCTAAGCAGCTATTTTGAAAGCGGCTATATCTGAATGCAGCATAAGCTCCTTGACCCAAGTGTGACCTGAACCCTGGGTCTGACCATGACACCTGTTGTGCGTTTTTATTTGAACAGCAAACTATGGGGGGGAGAACAGCTAGCTATGATGGGGGAGGGGGGAACAGCTAGCTATGATGGGGGGGAACAGCTAGCTATGATGGGTGCCATTAAATCCATGTTTCAGCTCTGAAACTATGGGGGGGAGAACAGCTAGCTATGATGGGTGGCATTAAATCCATGTTCCAGCTCTGAAACTATCAGTTGCCTCTCAGTTCATGCATTCCTCTGACGTGTGTCAGTGGGGCATGTCCCAAATCACAACCTATTACCCTGTGCACTAGAGCACTCCTTTTGATCAGGGTCCATAGGGCTCTAGTGAAGAAGGGGGCCATTTGGGATGTAATCAGTATGTATGATACAGTATCAGACTGAGTTGCTCCACTTCTCTCTCTCTCTCTCCTCATAAGGACATGTTGTGGCTTGTTTAGGCTTGCCCAGGAACAACTTGTTACTGTGTTAGGTCACTGTATCTTAGCTAAATGAAGCGTACGTAGCTAAATGATTCCTCTGATTGTCCATAAACAACTGGCTATGGAACAGAGTGACACCCAACACAGGGGCTCCAGCCCTTATAAGTGCAACATTGGTCGGTGTGCCTGTGATGGAGGGAGCGGCTGAACCAGCCTGTTTGTACGTGCACTCTGTGGCTCTTCCTACCTCCTCCTCCTACTATTTCTTTCTGCCTCTTCTCGCCCGCCCTGGCACACTCGCCTGCCTTCCCTCGCGATCTCGCCCGCCCGCCCGCCCACACTCGCCTGCCCGCCCGTCCACGCTCGTTCGCTCGCTCACTCAGTACCAGCCTAGTATCATAACATGTTTCCTCTGGATCGGTGAGAGAACAGGATCTGTGTTTCTTCCCTACCAACAAAGAAGAACCACACGACTGACTGAGAGGCAAAGACTATTATAGAGGAAACTGTTTCACCAAGATGTGCATATAAAAATCAGAACTGTCACGTAGATCGGTAGAAATGGTCAGATAAATTAGCACTCCAGATGGAAAAGGTTGCTGAAACCCTGGTGTTCATACTGCAGGTATTATCAGACTGGATACTGCAGGTATTATCAGACAGGATACTGCAGGTATTATCAGACAGGATGGGGACTCGGGTATGTTCATACTGCAGGTATTATCAGACAGGATACTGCAGGTATTATCAGACAGGATACTGCAGGTATTATCAGACAGGATGGGGACTCGGGTATGTTCATACTGCAGGTATTATCAGATAGGATACTGCAGGTATTATCAGACAGGATACTGCAGGTATTATCAGACAGGATGGGGACTCGGGTATGTTCATACTGCAGGTATTATCAGACAGGATACTGCAGGTATTATCAGACAGGATACTGCAGGTATTATCAGACAGGATGGGGACTCGGGTATGTTCATACTGCAGGTATTATCAGACAGGATGGGGACTCGGGTATGTTCATACTGCAGGTATTATCAGACAGGATACTGCAGGTATTATCAGACAGGATGGGGACTCGGGTATGTTCATACTGCAGGTATTATCAGACAGGATAGGGACTCGGGTATGTTCATACTGCAGGTATTATCAGACAGGATAGGAACTCGGGTATGTTCATACTGCAGGTATTATCAGACAGGATGGGGACTCGGGTATGTTCATACTGCAGGTATTATCAGACAGGATGGGGACTTGGGTATGTTCATACTGCAGGTATTATCAGACTGAGTTTCCTCTTGTATCATAAATTACTGAAGGACACCTCGGTGTCCATCTCCACACGCTGAGCTGTTTCAGTAGGGTTACGTCACCTTGATGGGCTGTTTACAGACATGGAGAAGGACATACAGGACTACAGTCATAGTAACAGGCCTTTGCCGTGGACCATTGACTGCTTGTTGTCGTATTAGTGTAGTGATAGTACAGTCATACTTGGGTTTACACCACCCGTTTTAGGTTATATCCCCTGGCTGTTTCCATAGTGACAGTACAGTCATACTTAGGTTTACACAACCTGTTTAGGTTATATCCCCTGGCTGTTTCCATAGTGACAGTACAGTCATAATTGGGTTTACACCACCCCTTTAGGTTATATCCCCTGGCTGTTTCCATAGTGACAGTACAGTCATAATTGGGTTTACACCACCCCTTTAGGTTATATCCCCTGGCTGTTTCCATAGTGACAGTACAGTCATACTTGGGTTTACACCACCCCTTTAGGTTATAGCCCCTGGCTGTTTCCATAGTGACAGTACAGTCCTACTACTAGATCCCTGTTGACTGACTGATTTCATAATGAAAGGCCTTTTCCTTTGAGCTCAGACTGGCTGATGTCATACTAGCAGGCCCCTGTCTCAGACTGGCTGATGTCATACTAGCAGGCCCCTGTCTCAGACTGTTGACTGACTTGTAGCGTAATAAAAAGTCTAGTCGCCCCCTAGTCTAGCCGCTCTGACTGGCTGACAGACTTCTCTCTCAGGCTGTGACTGGCTGGACCTCCAGGAAGTGATGTGTGGGTGGTCTGGTCTGTGTCTCTCTGTCCCAGGCCCCCTGAAGTATCGTCTCAACCCAGAGAGAGAGCGAGCGAGAGCTGATTTACACAATAAAGAACAATCCAACTGACAGCAAGACTAAAGCTTCAGAGAGAGGCTGAAGAGATGGCCTCTCGCTCTGCCTCTCGCTCTGCCTCTCGCTCTGCCTCTCGCTCTGCCTCTCTAAATAGCATGGGAAACATATGTTTACATTGCCAAAGTAAGTGAAATCGATAAACAAAAGTGAGAAGAAACAAACACATGAACAAACTATTAGAAATGAACACTAAGCGTCGCACTCAAAGGTTTAAAATAGCAAGACATGTAAAGTATTATAGTCACAGCTACATTTACATTTTTTATTAAGCAATGTACAAATACTACTAGTGTGTGTGTGTGATAGTTGGTAGCTTTGAGAAGGTTAGATTTTTTTTTTTAGGAGGATTAAATGGCTGTAAGTGTTTTGAGTTTGGCCAGGCAACTGATTTTTAGGTCCATTCGTGGCTTTCTAGATGGTTGTCCTGTAGACCTGTTAAATGGGGTTTCTGTTCCTCTGCTATTGGTTCAGAGCTGTGTGTGTGTGTGTGTGTGTGTGTGTGTGTGTGTGTGTAGGATGGTATGTCTGTGAATGCTCTGCTTCTGTCCTCCTCTCCCTGTATGAGCCAGGAACACAATGTTTCCTCTAAATTCCTGGAATGCCGTCCATTCCTCATGTCTCTCCCGTTCCCAGACCCTGGCAACAGCAGAGCACTTTTCTCTTCTCGGTATCCATTGGCTGTGTCCCTCTTCCCTATATAGTGCCCTACACATTGGCTGTGTCCCTCTTCCCTATATAGTGCCCTACACATTGGCTGTGTCCCTCTTCCCTATATAGTGCCCTACACATTGGCTGTGTCCCTCTTCCCTATATAGTGCCCTACACATTGGCTGTGTCCCTCTTCCCTATATAGTGCCCTACACATTGGCTGTGTCCCTCTTCCCTATATAGTGCCCTACACATTGGCTGTGTCCCTCTTCCCTATATAGTGCCCTACACATTGGCTGTGTCCCTCTTCCCTATATAGTGCCCTACACATTGGCTGTGTCCCTCTTCCCTATATAGTGCCCTACACATTGGCTGTGTCCCTCTTCCCTATATAGTGCCCTACACATTGGCTGTGTCCCTCTTCCCTATATAGTGCCCTACACATTGGCTGTGTCCCTCTTCCCTATATAGTGCCCTACACATTGGCTGTGTCCCTCTTCCCTATATAGTGCCCTACACATTGGCTGTGTCCCTCTTCCCTATATAGTGCCCTACACATTGGCTGTGTCCCTCTTCCCTATATAGTGCCCTACACATTGGCTGTGTCCCTCTTCCCTATATAGTGCCCTACACATTGGCTGTGTCCCTCTTCCCTATATAGTGCCCTACACATTGGCTGTGTCCCTCTTCCCTATATAGTGCCCTACACATTGGCTGTGTCCCTCTTCCCTATATAGTGCCCTACACATTGGCTGTGTCCCTCTTCCCTATATAGTGCCCTACACATTGGCTGTGTCCCTCTTCCCTATATAGTGCCCTACACATTGGCTGTGTCCCTCTTCCCTATATAGTGCCCTACACATTGGCTGTGTCCCTCTTCCCTATATAGTGCCCTACACATTGTCTGTGTCCCTCTTCCCTATATAGTGCCCTACACATTGGCTGTGTCCCTCTTCCCTATATAGTGCCCTACACATTGGCTGTGTCCCTCTTCCCTATATAGTGCCCTACACATTGGCTGTGTCCCTCTTCCCTATATAGTGCCCTACACATTGGCTGTGCCCCTCTTCCCTATATAGTACCCTACACATTGGCTGTATCCCTATATAGGGCATATACATTGTGTGTTTCCCAAATGACACCATATTCCCTAGTGCACCAAAGCCCTATTGGCCTGGTCAAAAGTACTGCACTATTCCCTATGGGCCTGGTCAAAAGTGGTGCCCTATTCCCTATGGGCCTGGTCAAAAGTGGTGCCCTATTCCCTATGGGTCTGGTCAAAAGTAGTGCCCTATTCCCTATGGGCCTGGTCAAAAGTGGTGCCTTATTCCCTATGGGTCTGGTCAAAAGTGGTGCACTACTAATTAGCCTTAAATGAATAAATGTAGGGACTAGAGTTCCATTTGGGAACTGTGATAGCTGTGTTATCACCGGGGATGCTAGCTGTGTTATCGGGGGGGGGGGGGGGGGGGGGGTTAGCTGTGTTATCACCGGGGATGCTAGCTGTGTTATCGGGGGGGAGTGCTAGCTGTGTTATCATTGGGGGGGTGGGGGGGGTCAGAGCTAGCTGTGTTATCGTCGGGGGGGGGGGGGGGGGGGTTAGAGAACACAGCTATCATCAAGGGGGGGGTCAGAGCTAGCTGTGTTATCGTCGGGGGGGTTTAGAGCTAGCTGTGGGCGTGTTCTGCTCAGATGACACACAGACAGAGGACTTGTTATGGGGGTGGATGAATAATTCAAAGCTGACTGATACATTGAAGAAGGGATGGTCGTCTAGTAGGTAAAATGGTTAAATGTTGTCATCTCTAACCCTCGAACAGAGCTGGTTGAATGTCGTCATCTCTAGCTCTCGAACGGGGCTGGTTGGATGTTGTCATCTCTAACCCTCCTACAGGGCTGGTTGAATGTTGTCATCTCTAACCCTCAAACAGAGCTGGTTGAATGTCGTCATCTCTAACCCTCAAATAGGGCTGGTTGAATGTTGTCATCTCTAACCCTCGAACAGAGCTGGTTAAATGTTGTCATCTCTAACCCTCGAACAGAGCTGGTTGAATGTCGTCATCTCTAACCCTCGAACGGGGCTGGTTGAATGTCGTCATCTCTAACCCTCGAACGGGGCTGGTTGAATGTCGTCATCTCTAGCCCTCGAACAGGGCTGGTTGAATGTCGTCATCTCTAACCCTCGAACAGGGCTGGTTGAATGTCATCTCTAACCCTCGAACGGGGCTGGTTGAATGTCGTCATCTCTAACCCTCAAACAGGGTTGGTTGAATGTCGTCACCTCTAACCCTCAAACAGGGCTGGTTGAATGTCATCATCTCTAACCCTCGAACGGAGCTGGTTGAATGTCGTCATCTCTAACCCTCGAACGGAGCTGGTTGAATGTCGTCATCTCTAACCCTCGAACGGGGCTGGTTGAACGTTGTCATCTCTAACCCTCGAATAGGGCTGGTTGAATGTTGTCATCTCTAACCCTCGAACAGAGCTGGTTGAATGTCGTCATCTCTAACCCTCGAACGGGGCTGGTTGAATGTTGTCATCTCTAACCCTCGAACAGGGCTGGTTGACCTTCAGATACTACTAGGTGCTCTTGTTGAGATTCAAGAGCACCTAGTAGTATCTAGACCCCCCCCCTCCCTCCCTCCCTACAGCTTTGAGTTAATGCTAGGTGTTCTCGCTGATTGGTACTGGCCCCAACAGGTTTGTTACAAAGGAAAAGTCTTAAATAAAAGGCTACATCATCTGGTTAAACCTGGATGACTCAAGTTATGAATCACTTACACACTGCCATGGCTGTTTCTTACCATGACTTACTGCTAGGAGCTGACACTAAGGTGGAATACGTCTAGCAGCGGGCTTTGTTGTAAAGGACTGGTTCATGTGAATGAATTGTGTTGTGAGTCACTATCAGAACTAGATTTACCTTGAGTTAGTGCTACATACAGTATTTACTGTCACCGCGGTAGATACTGGAGCCTTACAGCAGCCCAGCAGCCAGCAGGCTCTACTTTCCATTTCTCAGAGGGATATTTATGGGCTTCCCTCAGCTGTGCTGTGAGTGATGTAAGGGGAAGATGGCTAGCTGTGTATCTCCCAGGCCAGAGCTGTGCTGTAAGGAGAAGCTGGCTAGCTGTGTATCTCCCAGGCCAGAGCTGTGACGCAAGGAGAAGCTGGCTAGCTGTGTATCTCCCAGGCCAGAGCTGTGACGCAAGGAGAAGCTGGCTAGCTGTGTATCTCCCAGGCCAGAGCTGTGCTGTAAGGAGAAGCTGGCTAGCTGTGTATCTGCCAGTGTAGGGCTGGGCTATGAGGAATTGGCAGTGTAGGGCTGGGCTATGGGGAACTGGCAGTGTAGGGCTGGGCTATGGGGAACTGGCAGTGTAGGGCTGGGCTATGGGGAACTGGCAGTGTAGGGCTGGGCTATGGGGAACTGGCAGTGTAGGGCTGGGCTATGGGGAACTGGCAGTGTAGGGCTGGGTTATGGGGAACTGGCAGTGTAGGGCTGGGTTATGGGGAACTGGCAGTGTAGGGCTGGGCTATGGGGAACTGGCAGTGTAGGGCTGGGCTATGGGGAACTGGCTGTGTAGGGCTGGGCTATGGGGAACTGGCAGTGTACGTCTGGGTTATGGGGAACTGGCAGTGTAGGGCTGGGTTATGGGGAACTGGCAGTGTAGGGCTGGGTTATGGGGAACTGGCAGTGTAGGGCTGGGCTATGGGGAACTGGCAGTGTAGGGCTGGGCTATGGGGAACTGGCAGTGTAGGGCTGGGCTACGGGGAACTGGCAGTGTAGGGCTGGGCTATGGGGAACTGAGGCACTGAACTTGCATTGTCAGTTTAGTCAAATGTGCATAGAGAGAATGGCCACATGTAAGGACAGGTGAGAGGCGTTTAAAACACAGTAGATTGAAAGGTACTGGTAGACCTCACCTTTAATAAAACACAGTAGATTGAAAGGTACTGGTAGACAGACCTCTCCTTTAATAAAACACAGTAGATTGAAAGGTACTGGTAGACCTCTCCTTTAATAAAACACAGTAGATTGAAAGGTACTGGTAGACCTCACCTTTAATAAAACACAGTAGATTGAAAGGTACTGGTAGACCTCTCCTTTAATAAAACACAGTAGATTGAAAGGTACTGGTAGACCTCACCTTTAATAAAACACAGTAGATTGAAAGGTACTGGTAGACCCCTCCTTTAATAAAACACAGTAGATTGAAAGGTACTGGTAGACCTCACCTTTAATAAAACACAGTAGATTGAAAGGTACTGGTAGGCCTCACCTTTAATAAAACACAATAGATTGAAAGGTACTGGTAGACCTCTCCTTTAATAAAACACAATAGATTGAAAGGTACTGGTAGACCTCTCCTTTAATAAAACACAGTAGATTGAAAGGTACTGGTAGACCTCTCCTTTAATAAAACACAGTAGATTGAAAGGTACTGGTAGACCTCTCCTTTAATAAAACACAGTAGATTGAAAGGTACTGGTAGACCTCTCCTTTAATAAAACACAGTAGATTGAAAGGTACTGGTAGGCCTCACCTTTAATAAAACACAGTAGATTGAAAGGTACTGGTAGACCTCACCTTTAATAAAACACAGTAGATTGAAAGGTACTGGTAGACCTCACCTTTAATAAAACACAGTAGATTGAAAGGTACTGGTAGACCTCTCCTTTTAAAATACAATAGTTCACACCAACACCACAGAGGAAGCTGTTTAACTTTATGTAATGTATTACTGTTCACGGTAATAGATGACATCAGAGACATTTTGAAATTATCTAGGTTGAGTTTCGTTGATCAGAATGAGTCATGTATTTTATAAATTGGTTTCACTATCAGAATTAATGTTTTTGTTTTTTTTAAAGTAACAGTTTGACTGATTTTCCGTTGTTTTAATAGAAAACTCAATGATACGCCATCATTTGTCTTGCCGATACGCCATCATTTGTCTTGCCGATACGCCGTCGTTGTCTTGCCGATACGCCGTCGTTGTCTTGCCGATACGCCGTCGTTGTCTTGCCGATACGCCGTCGTTGTCTTGCCGTCGTTGTCTTGCCGTCGTTGTCTTGCCGATACGCCGTCGTTGTCTTGCCGTCGTTGTCTTGCCGATACGCCGTCGTTGTCTTGCCGATACGCCGTCGTTGTCTTGCCGATACGCCGTCGTTGTCTTGCCGATACGCCGTCGTTGTCTTGCCGATAAGATGCAGCTGTTTCTAACTCCTTTATGCTCGTAATGAACGTTTTTAAAAGCAGTCTTTTTTTTATTACAAATGGCAGATCATATGAGACCATGTGATTTAATTTGTGTATGTGGTATGGTTTGATGTGTCGCAGGGTTCGTTGTCCCCTCTCCTAGTCTCCTTCCTTCCTAGTATTGACTAACTGTGGTGGGGTGTAGTGCCCCCTTCCTTCCTAGTATTGACTAACTGTAGTGGGATATGTTACTTCCTTCCTTCCTTCCTTTCTTCCTTCCTTCCTTCCTAGTATTGACTAACTGTGAGGGGGTATGTTGGCTCCTTCCTTCCCCCTCTCTCGTCTAAAGGCCTGAGCACAGCATTTTACTATGGCATGCATCCCAAATGACACCCTATTCCCTATATAGTGCACTACTTTAGACCAGAGCCCTATTCCCTATATAGTGCACTACTTTAGACCAGGGCCCTATTCCCTATATAGTGCACTACTTTAGACCAGAGCCCTATTCCCTATATAGTGCACTACTTTAGACCAGAGCCCTATTCCCTATATAGTGCACTACTTTAGACCAGGGCCCTATTCCCTATATAATGCACTACTTTAGACCAGGGCCCTATTCCCTATATAGTGCACTACTTTAGACCAGGACCATATCCCCTATATAGTGCACCACTCTAGACCAGGGCCCTATTCCCTATATAGTGCACTACTATAGACCAGAGCCCTATTCCCTATATAGTACACTACTTTAGACCAGAGCCCTATTCCCTATATAATGCACTACTTTAGACCCAGGGCCCTATTCCCTATATAGTGCACTACTTTAGACCAGGACCCTATTCCCTATATAGTGCACTACTTTAGACCAGGACCATATTCCCTACATAGTGCACCACTTTAGACCAGGGCCATATTCCCTATATAGTGCACTACTATAGACCAGGGCCATATTTCCTATATAGTGCACTACTATAGACCAGAGCCCTATTCCCTATATAGTACACTACTTTAGTCCAGGCCCCTAATGGGGAATAAGGTGCCATTTGGGACGCTGACATATCACCTTCCTTCTGAAGAACAGGAACAGCTGTGATCTAAACCTGAGCCGTCGACACGGGTGGTGTCCATCACAGGCCGGAGAGAGACACACACCTACTCTGCTGCCTCTACCCCTCTCTACGGTTTCACTCACTCATTCTTACTAAGCACTCTGTATCTCTCACCACTCACTATAATCTGCTTTACTGTCTCTACTGGTTTCTATTATAATCTGCTAGGCTTTACTGTCTCTACTGGTTTATATTATAATCTGCTCTGCTAGGCCTTACTGTCTCTACTGGTTTATATTATAATCTGCTAGGTTTTACTGTCTCTACTGGTTTCTATTATAATCTGCTAGGCTTTACTGTCTCTACTGGTTTCTATTATAATCTGCTAGGCTTTACTGTCTCTACTGGTTTATATTATAATCTGCTAGGTTTTACTGTCTCTACTGGTTTATATTATAATCTGCTAGGCTTTACTGTCTCTACTGGTTTCTATTATAATCTGCTAGGCTTTACTGTCTCTACTGGTTTCTATTATAATCTGCTAGGTTTTACTGTCTCTACTGGTTTCTATTATAATCTGCTAGGCTTTACTGTCTCTACTGGTTTCTATTATAATCTGCTTTACTGTCTCTACTGGTTTCTATTATAATCTGCTAGGCTTTACTGTCTCTACTGGTTTATATTATAATCTGCTAGGCTTTACTGTCTCTACTGGTTTCTATTATAATCTGCTAGGCTTTACTGTCTCTACTGGTTTCTATTATAATCTGCTAGGCTTTACTGTCTCTACTGGTTTCTATTATAATCTGCTAGGCTTTACTGTCTCTACTGGTTTCTATTATAATCTGCTAGGTTTTACTGTCTCTACTGGTTTCTATTATAATCTGCTAGGCTTTACTGTCTCTACTGGTTTCTATTATAATCTGCTAGGCTTTACTGTCTCTACTGGTTTCTATTATAATCTGCTAGGCTTTACTGTCTCTACTGGTTTCTATTATAATCTGCTAGGCTTTACTGTCTCTACTGGTTTCTATTATAATCTGCTCTGCTAGGCCTTACTGTCTCTACTGGTTTCTATTATAATCTGCTAGGCTTTACTGTCTCTACTGGTTTCTGTTATAATCTGCTAGGCTTTACTGTCTCTACTGGTTTCTATTATAATCTGCTCTCTACTGGTTTCTATTATAATCTGCTCTCTACTGGTTTCTATTATAATCTGCTCTCTACTGGTTTCTATTATAATCTGCTCTGCTGGGCTTTACTGTCTACTGGTTTCTATTATAATCTGCTCTCTACTCTGTTCCACAAACGCCCCTGTTCACCTTCCCTCAGCCCATGCCGCCTCAGAATACCAGTCACCGGAGGGGCCTGCGTGTGGTGTGGAGGGGCCTGCGTGTGGTGTGGAGGGGCCTGCGTGTGGTGTGGAGGGGCCTGCGTGTGGTGTGGAGGGGCCTGCGTGTGGTGTGGAGGGGCCTGCGTGTGGTGTGGAGGGGCCTGCGTGTGGTGTGGAGGGGCCTGCGTGTGGTGTGGAGGGGCCTGCGTGTGGTGTGGAGGGGCCTGCGTGTGGTGTGGAGGGGCCTGCGTGTGGTGTGGAGGGGCCTGCGTGTGGTGTGGTGTGGAGGGGCCTGCGTGTGGTGTGGTGTGGAGGGGCCTGCGTGTGGTGTGGTGTGGAGGGGCCTGCGTGTGGTGTGGTGTGGAGGGGCCTGCGTGTGGAGGGGCCTGCGTGTGGTGTGGTGGGGAGGGGCCTGCGTGTGGTGTGGTGGGGAGGGGCCTGCGTGTGGTGTGGTGGGGAGGGGCCTGCGTGTGGTGTGGTGGGGTGGGGCCTGCGTGTGGTGGGGCCTGCGTGTGGTGTGGAGGGGAGGGGCCTGCGTGTGGTGTCGTGTGGTGGGGAGGGGCCTGCGTGTGGTGTGGTGGGGCCTGCGTGTGGTGTGGAGGGGCCTGCGTGTGGTGTGGAGGGGCCTGCGTGTGGTGTGGTGTGGTGTGGAGGGGCCTGCGTGTGGTGTGGAGGGGCCTGCGTGTGGTGTGGAGGGGCCTGCGTGTGGTGTGGAGGGGCCTGCGTGTGGTGTGGTGTGGTGTGGAGGGGCCTGCGTGTGGTGTGGAGGGGCCTGCGTGTGGTGTGGTGTGGAGGGGCGGGGCCTGCGTGTGGTGTGGAGGGGCGGGGCCTGCGTGTGGTGTGGTGGGGTGGGGCCTGCGTGTGGTGTGGTGGGGTGGGGCCTGCGTGTGGTGTGGTGGGGTGGGGCCTGCGTGTGGTGTGGAGGGGAGGGGCCTGCGTGTGGTGTCGTGTGGTGGGGAGGGGCCTGCGTGTGGTGTGGAGGGGCCTGCGTGTGGTGTGGAGGGGCCTGCGTGTGGTGTGGTGTGGAGGGGCCTGCGTGTGGTGTGGTGTGGTGTGGAGGGGCCTGCGTGTGGTGTGGAGGGGCCTGCGTGTGGTGTGGAGGGGCCTGCGTGTGGTGTGGAGGGGCCTGCGTGTGGTGTGGTGTGGAGGGGCGGGGCCTGCGTGTGGTGTGGTGTGGAGGGGCCTGCGTGTGGTGTGGAGGGGCCTGCGTGTGGTGTGGTGTGGTGTGGAGGGGCCTGCGTGTGGTGTGGAGGGGCCTGCGTGTGGTGTGGTGTGGTGTGGAGGGGCCTGTGTGTGGTGTGGAGGGGCCTGCGTGTGGAGGGGAGGGGCCTGCGTGTGGTGTGGAGGGGAGGGGCCTGCGTGTGGTGTGGTGGGGAGGGGCCTGCGTGTGGTGTGGTGTGGTGGGGAGGGGAGGGGCCTGCGTGTGGTGTGGAGGGGAGGGGCCTGCATGTGGTGTGGAGGGGAGGGGCCTGCGTGTGGTGTGGAGGGGAGGGGCCTGCGTGTGGAGGGGAGGGGCCTGCGTGTGGTGTGGAGGGGAGGGGCCTGCGTGTGGTGTGGAGGGGAGGGGCCTGCGTGTGGAGGGGAGGGGCCTGCGTGTGGTGTTTCTCTGTAACACCCTTTTAGTTGTATCTTTAATTGTTTCCAGCCTGGTAGATCACAGGTGATTAACTTGATGTTTGATTTTCATAAGGAATATATTTATTGTACCCCCCCCCCCACCGAAAACAAACCAGATGCTTTTTTTCAACAAGCTGCCTGACTGCATAATTTTATCCACGTTCTTCAAAAGTCAGCGTTACTCCTACTTCTGTGTATCGTCCCATTTCCAAATGAAGGGTTAGGTTTTTAGACTCTCATTCTGAAGGGTTAAGTTTTGGGATAGGGTTAAAATAGAAACGAGTGTCCACGACTGGGAGCGAACACACAACCTTCTGATCCACAACCTGCCAGCGTCATGGGATTACCCAGCGTCGTGGGATTACCCAGAGTCGTGGGATTACCCAGAGTCGTGGGATTACCCAGAGTCGTGGGATTACCCAGAGTCGTGGGATTACCCAGAGTCGTGGGATTACCCAAAACTTCTTTATGGTAATAGCTCTCAATGTTGCCCCGAGTGGCTGTTTTTCAGGGTAACGTCTCAACGTCCTCAAGACATGGATAGACGTCCAATTTCAGCATTGATCTTGGAACGACCTGGCTTTTTTTCCCCCAGGTTTCTACAGTCAAGGGAAGCTGAAATTAAACCACTCCAGAAGGGAGCAGTATCTTCCGCTACGGGACTTTCCCCTCAGTCTGTTTTAATGTGCTGAATCAAAGCAGTTGAATCGTATAGTTTAGTGGAACATGACAGAAACCAATGATTTTAGGGTCTAAAATCTTCATATCAATTATGAGCCAATAGTCTAAAGGGATCAATAACCGGATAGGACGGGGTAATCGATGTCTTCACACACCAGGGTCTGCATCCCAAATCAGACCATAGTCCCCATGTAGTGCACTACTGTTGACCAGGGCTCTATGGACCATAGTCCCCATCTAGTGCACTAGATAAGGAATAGGGCTCCATTTTGGGACTCAGACGATGTCTACATGACAGAAATCAGTATTCCAGCCGGGGTTTAGCCCTGTGATGTTCAGCCTTGCTTTGGCTTTCTCTGGCTCGCTCTCCTTTTTTTTAGTGATCTGATGTTGAACACTTTGTACTCTCAGTGATCTGAGACTTTGACACATTTCGTTAAGCCTCCGGGACAAGGCTGAGTAAGGCCCTTACTAAGCACATTCTGGCATCTCCTCTCTCTTCATACGATCTCCGACGTGTGTATTAACAGCCTCTGTGGATGTCAAGAGTTATTTTTTTTTTTAAAGGACACTTTGAAGTGTCTCCAAGTGGCACCCTATTCACTATATAGTGCACTTTGTTTGACCAGAGCCTTGTGCGGAGAGGGTGCCATTAGGGACCTTGCTGCAGCAGGCCTGGCAAGGTAGGGACTCCGAGTGGATTAAGGTTCATATATGCAGCTTGTTCCCTACTGTGTGTGATGTGGCTGTAACTCATGTCTGATGTCAGGAATGATCCAACTTATATACATTACATCATTTTTTAAAATAATTCACACTAGTATAATCCTATCCTGTACTGTCGCACTTAGGTGACCTGTCGTGTCGGACTGCTAGTTAATATAATCTAGTCAGTTAGGTGACCTGTGGTGTCGTGTCGGACTGCTAGTTAATATCATCTAGTCAGTTAGGTGACCTGTGGTGTCGTGTCGGACTGCTAGTTAATATCATCTAGTCAGTTAGGTGACTTGTGGTGTCATGTCGGACTGCTAGTTAATATCATCTAGTCAGTTAGGTGACCTGTGGTGTCGTGTCGGACTGCTAGTTAATATCATCTAGTCAGTTAGGTGACCTGTGGTGTCGTGTCGGACTGCTAGTTAATATCATCTAGTCAGTTAGGTGACTTGTGGTGTCATGTCGGACTGCTAGTTAATATCATCTAGTCAGTTAGGTGACCTGTGGTGTCGTGTCGGACAGCTAGTTAATATCATCTAGTCAGTTAGGTGACCTGTGGTGTTGTGTCGGACTGCTAGTTAATATAATCTAGTCAGTTAGGTGACCTGTGGTGTCGTGTCGGACTGCTAGTTAATATCATCTAGTCAGTTAGGTGATCTGTGGTGTCGTGTCGGACTGCTAGTTAATATCTCTCACTGCTTCCCAAATCGCACCCTATTCGGGGCCCATAGTGCACTACTTTAGATCAGAGCTCTTGTAGGGAATAGGGTACCGCTCGCTCTCTGTAGTGTCCTGTCGGGAGTTGAACTTCACTCCAAAGCTTCGGTCCACATCTGTAGTGGATCATAAGAGGTGATGTCATAGTGCTGATTAGACTCTTACCTCATGTCCTCATTGTGGTGTGGGGCACCATCTGGCTGAACACACACACACACACACACACACACACACACACACACACACACACACACACACACACACACACACACACACAGTGAGAACTTGTCAGACACAGAGCCCTTAGGTTCCCTCTACAAATCACTAGCCGGTGATAACAGACCCAAACAGGAATCCTCTTGACGACTTTGTATGTATATTTAGTGAATACAGTGTTAAAAGGCCCTCTGGGGTCCGCTAGCTACCGGTAAGAGCAAGAGGACACATCTGTTGATTGGTGTGAACGTACTATGCCCTAGAATGTTTCGGTGTGCACTTTCATCTCTCTGATCCTGTTCTTAACCAATATGTTCCCTTTGACTCGATATCCTCTGATTCTTCCCTCTAGATCAGCCCTGTTGTTGACTAGATATCCTCTGATCCTTCCCTCTAGATCAGCCCTGTTGTTGGCTAGATATCCTCTGATTCTTCCCTCTAGAGCAGCCCTGTTGTTGACTAGATATCCTCTGATCCTTCCCTCTAGATCAGCCCTGTTGTTGGCTAGATATCCTCTGATTCTTCCCTCTAGATCAGCCCTGTTGTTGGCTAGATATCCTCTGATTCTTCCCTCTAGATCAGCCCTGTTGTTGGCTAGATATCCTCTGATTCTTCCCTCTAGATCAGCCCAGTTGTTGGCTAGATATCCTCTGATTCTTCCCTCTAGAGCAGCCCTGTTGTTGACTAGATATCCTCTGATTCTTCCCTCTAGATCAGCCCTGTTGTTGGCTAGATATCCTCTGATTCTTCCCTCGAGATCAGCCCTGTTGTTGACTAGATATCCTCTGATTCTTCCCTCTAGATCAGCCCTGTTGTTGGCTAGATATCCTTTCCTCTAGATCAGCCCTGTTGTTGACTAGATATCCTCTAGATCAGCCCTGTTACTGACTAGATATCCTTTCCTCTAGATCAGCCCTGTTGTTGACTAGATATCCTCTAGATCAGCCCTGTTACTGACCAGATATCCTTTCCTCTAGATCAGCCCTGTTGTTGACTAGATATCCTCTAGATCAGCCCTGTTACTGACTAGATATCCTTTCCTCTAGATCAGCCCTGTTGTTGACTAGATATCCTCTAGATCAGCCCTGTTACTGACTAGATATCCTTTCCTCTAGATCAGCCCTGTTGTTGACTAGATATCCTCTAGATCAGCCCTGTTACTGACTAGATATCCTTTCCAGCCCTGTTGTTGACTCATTAACATGAATTGCTTTGAATAAGCACTATGTCGGTTAGGGCAGGTGTTTGTTCCATTTAACCATGAAAATATTGAGAGACACAGAGACACATGTACTTATACAACTATACTGTTACCTGATTTCACAGGTAATCATAACGTGTTCTTGTCAGTGACCAGCTTTAATAGGCCAAAGGTCGTATGTCTTTATAAGTGAGTGCCCCTGTTGAGAACCACAATCCACCCCCCCCCTCTCTCTCTCTCTCTCCCTCTACAGCTGACCCCCGGGGGTAAGGCCGCCCAGGCCGGTGTGGGCGTGGGAGATTGGGTGGTGTCCATCGGAGAGACCAACGCAGAAGACATGACCCATGTGGAGGCACAGAACAAGATCAGAGCAGCAGAGGAGTCTCTCACCCTCACCCTCAGCAAGTAAGATAATATAACTAGACCGTACTGTATACACTATACTCACCCTCAGTAATATAACTAGACTGTACTGTATACACTACTCACCCACTGTACCATACCAGAATATACCATACATACTAAACTCACCCACTGTACCATACCAGAATATACCATACATACTAAACTCACCCACTGTACCATACCAGAATATACCATACATACTAAACTCACCCACTGTACCATACCAGAATATACCATACATACTATGGGGGTGGGGGGCAAAGCAAATAGTCTGGGCAGCCATTTAATTAGCTGTTCAGGAGTCTTATGGCTTGGGTGGGTAGAAGCTGTTTAGAAGCCTCTAGGTCCTAGACTTGGTGCTCCGGTACCCGCTTGCCGTGCGGTAGCAGAGAGAACAGTCTATGGCTAGGGTGGCTGGAGTCCCTGACCATTTTTAAGGGCCTTCCTCTGACACTGCCTGGTGTAGAGGTCCTGGATGGCAGGAAGTTTGGCCTCAGTGATGTACTGGGCCGTACACACTACCCTCTGTAGTGTCCTTGCGGTCGGAGGCCGAGCAGTTGCCGTACCAGGCGGTGACGCAATCAGTCAAAGGTCTCGATGGTGCAGCTGTAAAACCTTTTGAGGAACTGAGGACCCATGCCAAATCTTTTTAGTGTCCTGAGGGGGAATAGGTTTTGTCATGCCCTCTTCACGACTGTCTTGGTGTGCTTGGACCATGTTAGTTAGTTAGTTAGTTAGTTAGTTAGTTAGTTAGGAGTGGTTTGAGATGCCTTGCTTTCAAATTCTGTTGTAAAAAAAATATATTAAATGAGATTAAAACCTCTTTGGTGATTTTAAATGAAGCGAAGCTGGGGTTGGGGTTGGATAACATACCTGCTACCTACAGAATCATGTTGTATTTGCTCCTCTTAAGAAACTCCCTACTCAATAACAAAAACATTTATGTCAAGCCAACAGCTCATTTCTAACAGAAAATGATAGACGTGGTAACATTTCTGTTTGGTTAGAATCTCCTGCATAGATAGATACCTATAGAGGTGTTGAAATAACCAAGCCCCGTCTATCCTGTCCGTTTCAATGATTACGTGTCAGCTGCTGTTAACAGTGAAAGCACGTTGCAACAAGACGGGTTGTAGTGGTGTCTTCGGGTCACACAGACTTGGAACCAGTACTGTTAGTGAGGGTGAGACCTCTCCCGTAATGTGGTCAAGACAAAGGAGATGATCGTGGACGACAGGACAATGAGGACCCGAGCGAGCACGCCTCCATTCTCATCCACCTGGCTCCAGTGGAGCAGGTTGAGAGCTTCAAGTTCCTTGGTGTCCGTCCACATCACCAACAAACTATCCTGGTCCAAACACACCGAGACAGTCGTGAAGCGGGCACGACAATGTCTATTCCCCCTCAGGAGACTGAAAAGACTTGGCATGGGTCCCCAGATCCTAAAAAGGTTTTACAGCTGCACCACCGAGAGCATCCTGACCGGTTGCATCACCGCCTGGTATGGCAACTGCTCGGCATCTGACCGTAAGGCACTACAGAGGGTAGTACGAATGGCCCAGTAAATCACTGGGGCCAAGCTTCCTGCCATCCAGGTCCTCTATACCAGATGGTGTCAGCGGAGGGCCCCAAAATATTGTCAGACTCCAGCCACCCAAGTCAAAGCCTGTTTTCTCTGCTTCCGCACGGCAAACGGTACCGGAGCACCAAGTTGAGGTCCAAAAAGCTTCTAAACAGCTTATACCCCCAAGCCATAAGACTCCTGAACATCTAATCAAATGGCTACCCAGACTATTTGCATTGACCCCCCCCCCCCCCTAAACCAACTGCGTTGTTGGTAATGGGCTTGTAAGTAAGCATTTCCCAGCAAGGTCTACATCTGTTGTATTCAGTGCATGTGACAAATTACATTTCACAAATTTGATTTGAACTCTAGATAGTGATGATACAGTGAGGGAGTCTGAACTGTAGATAGTGATGGTACAGTGAGGGAGTCTGAACTGTAGATAGTGATGGTACAGTGAGGGAGTCTGAACTGTAGATAGTGATGGTACAGTGAGGGAGTCTGAACTGTAGATAGTGGCGGTACAGTGAGGGAGTCTCTGAACTGTAGATAGTGGCGGTACAGTGAGGGAGTCTCTGAACTGTAGATAGTGATGGTACAGTGAGGGAGTCTCTGAACCGTAGAAATCTCTAAATCTAATGAGTCTGAACACCTACTGTCCACACTGACCGACTGTAGGGACTCAGGACTATGTTAAAAAATTAAGTCAGACTGGATACACTGTTAATAAACAAGGCTGTGTCTGACTGACCTGACGTAGGGACCTGTCGCCCTGAATTAGGGCACTATATAGGGAATAGAGTGCCATTTCGGACACAATCAGAACAGAGACCAGATCTACAGTTAGAATGCGAGGCGTGAGTGACTTCAGGAATATGGCTGACCTGATATTATGGCCTGAGACCATCAAGAAGGTTTAGAGTGACACTAAACTATTTAGCTTTCCATTCTGACACCGCTCTCTCACCATCGCTCTCGCCCCCCCTCCCGGCACATATGGAAAAAATCTGGAGTGCTGAATTGACAGTCTTCCTTCTTGAAGAGGTCACGTAACAGCCTCAACCCGAAAGCCTAAAAAAGGAGTGAGTGTGTGTCTGAGGAGGGAGACCGTAACTACCTCATCCGTTTGTGAGGGAGAGAGAGAAAGTCATACGTCTGTGATTTAATAGATGAGTAATGAAAACCAACATGTGGTCTGTATCTGAAATAGAACCCTATTCCTTTCAAAGTGCACTCTGGGGCCTGGTCATAAAGTAGGGCATTATCTGCCTTCCTAGTGGAGCAGCGGTCTCTAAGGCGTCACTACAGACCCGGGTTTGATCCCAGGGTTTGTCGCAGCCGGCCGCGACCGGAAGACCAGTGAGGCAGCGCACAATTGTACACCAACTGGTTACCCAGAATGACCCCAGTCCAGACCTGTACACCAGCTAACCCAGAATGACCCCAGTCCAGATCTGTACACCAGCTAACCCAGAATGACCCCAGTCCAGACCTGTACACCAGCTAACCCAGAATGACCCCAGTCCAGACCTGTACACCAGCTAACCCAGAATGACCCCAGTCCAGACCTGTACACCAGCTAACCCAGAATGACCCCAGTCCAGACCTGTACACCAGCTAACCCAGAATGACCCCAGTCCAGACCTGTACACCAGCTAACCCAGAATGACCCCAGTCCAGACCTGTACACCAGCTAACCCAGAATGACCCCAGTCCAGACCTGTACACCAGCTAACCCAGAATGACCCCAGCCCAGACCTGCACACCAGCTAACCCAGAATGACCCCAGTCCAGACCTGTACACCAGCTAACCCAGAATGACCCCAGTCCAGACCTGTACACCAGCTAACCCAGAATGACCCCAGTCCAGACCTGCACACCAGCTAACCCAGAATGACCCCAGTCCAGACCTGCACACCAGCTAACCCAGAATGACCCCAGCCCAGACCTGTACACCAGCTAACCCAGAATGACCCCAGCCCAGACCTGCACACCAGCTAACCCAGAATGACCCCAGTCCAGACCTGTACACCAGCTAACCCAGAATGACCCCAGTCCAGACCTGTACACCAGCTAACCCAGAATGACCCCAGCCCAGACCTGCACACCAGCTAACCCAGAATGACCCCAGTCCAGACCTGCACACCAGCTAACCCAGAATGACCCCAGCCCAGACCTGTACACCAGCTAACCCAGA
Organism: Oncorhynchus mykiss; assembly: GCF_013265735.2. Lineage (NCBI taxonomy): Eukaryota > Metazoa > Chordata > Actinopteri > Salmoniformes > Salmonidae > Oncorhynchus > Oncorhynchus mykiss. The sequence goes on from NC_048578.1 coordinate 39,404,383, forward strand.
ATGACCCCAGCCCAGACCTGTACACCAGCTAACCCAGAATGACCCCAGCCCAGACCTGCATACCAGCTAACCCAGAATGACCCCAGTCCAGACCTGTACACCAGATAGCTGGTTACAACATTTTGACTGTCACTTTCTCTTCCCATCCTACAAAGAAGAGAGAACTCTCAAACGTTTGCGGCATTAGTCAGAAGCACTGGCTTTTCCAAAAGGTTCTGCATGCTTCTCAAGTCGAGATGCAGTACGTGGACTAAGTGGCATAGCTAGGCCAGAAAAAATGTTTTTTGTTTTTTTTTGACCCCAGAATTGTTTGATTTTGCTTTAAGGACATACATTTTTCAACCTGACTAAAGCCTACACAGCTATATCAACGTAACACATATACCAGCACCTAAACCCCAATGATTAGGAAATGGGCATGAACAAGGGGCTTTGTAGCCCAGCGCACGGGGGCTTTGTAGCCCAGCACACGGGGGCTTTGTAGCCCAACACACGGGGCACAAAGGCTGCTTCTCTTCCAGCATTCACCAAAACAAAACTCATAAAGCTTTACACAAACAAGGATAAGGTCCTCTCCTCTAGGAGATGGGGGTTAGAGGTCGTCTCCTCTCCTCTAGGAGATGGGGGTTAGAGGTCGTCTCTTCTTCTCTGTCCTTCTACCTCCTATCTGTTGCTGTAGTGGAATATATCTGGGTCCCAAATGGCACCCTATTCCCTATTTAGGGCACTACTTTTGACCAGATACTATGGGTCAATGGCACCCTACTCCCTATTTAGGGCACTACTTTTTGGGGGGTGAAGCCTGTGTCTTCTGTCAGACCAGACCAGACTTTGGTGAGTGTTCAGATGTATACCTGCGGTTTAGCCAACAGATCAGGGCACAGGAACAAAGTGGCTGGTTGGATTCAGGGTCACAGTCAGTTTGTTTTTTAAAATGTGGCAGTACTATTCATAAACTGACTGGCCAAAACAGGACATAATCTAAGTTCCTGAAATGTTATGAATCACACCCTGTGCCTCCTCCTCTTTTGGAGAACTGTGTCTTTAAACAAACATTGTGCTTGGTCCTTTAAAAGTGATGTGTCAGGTGTGTACCATACATAAACATATTGAGAACTTTTTTTGTGTGATTTTCTTTTCATACAGTCACTTCCTTTCAGTACAGTATATCTGGTGATGCTGTAGAGTACAGTGACTTCCTTTCAGAACAGTATATCTGGTGATGCTGTAGAGTACAGTCACTTCCTTTCAGTACAGTATATCTGGTGATGCTGTAGAGTAGTCACTTCCTTTCAGTACAGTATATCTGGTGATGCTGTAGAGTACAGTCACTTCCTTTCAGTACAGTATATCTGGTGATTCTGTAGAGTACAGCCACTTCCTTTCAGTACAGTATATCTGGTGATGCTGTAGAGTACAGCCACTTCCTTTCAGTACAGTATATCTGGTGATGCTGTAGACTTTTCTGTAGATGAAACGGTACGGATATGAACTGTGTCATTAGACTACATATCGAGCAAAGTGTGTGTGGCACAGCATGCCGCTTGCAATGCTAGGGTTGTGGGTTCGATTCCCACGGGGGATCAATATGAAAATGCCAATATAATGTGTGTGTGTGTGTGTACACTCTGTTGACGATGATGTTGTGAATAAATGGGTTACCACTTCATGCGTTGTTTATGTGTTGGGTTTCTCAGTCGTAGGTGTTGGTTGTAATTGATTAGGCAGGTCTGTACTCGTCAGAATCTGATGTCACACAAGACAGACCTGTCTCTCTCTCTCTCTCCAGTTTCCTTCCTGTATAACCCAACGCCTTCTATAAAGAAGAGCTATTGTAAATCACACGGATTCCTCCTCCTACCCGTGACCCTCGCCCCCCTCTTCCTCGCCCCCCTCTTCCTCGCCCCCCTCTTCCTCGCCCCCCTCTTCCTCGCCCCCCTCTTCCTCGCCCCCCTCTTCCTCGCCCCCCTCTTCCTCGCCCCCCTCTTCCTCGCCCCCCTCTTCCTCGCCCCCCTCTTCCTCGCCCCCCTCTCTCTCGCCCCCCTCTGTCACAACAGACAATAAGCTGCTCCTGTTGCGTTGCGTTAGGCTGAAAGACATCTCTTTAATGCTGGATGTGGGCTGCTCCTGTTGTGTTGCGTTAGGCTGAAAGACATCTCTTTAATGCTGGATGTGGGCTGCTCCTGTTGTGTTGCGTTAGGCTGAAAGACATATCTTTAATGCTGGATGTGGGCTGTTGCGTTGCGTTAGGCTGAAAGACATCTCTATGCTGGATGTGAGCTGCTCCTGTTGCGTTGCGTTAGGCTGAAAGACATCTCTTTAATGCTGGATGTGGGCTGCTCCTGTGACGTTAGGCTGAAAGACATCTCTTTAATGCTGGATGTGAGCTGCTCCTGTTGTGTTGCGTTAGGCTGAAAGACATCTCTATGCTGGATGTGAGCTGCTCCTGTTGTGTTGCGTTAGGCTGAAAGACATCTCTTTAATGCTGGATGTGAGCTGTTCTATCCTCTGTCTCTCAGGGTTTGGAAGGCTTCCACAGTTTGGTTATCAGATGAGTTAGGAGGACAGTTTTATGACTGAACAACGTTGTATTGGCTTTGATTTTTGGGGCAGTGTTTTATATTCCACGGCTATGATGAAGCATCGTCCTAGTTTTAAGATGTGGTCCTCTGTCGCTCAGTTGATAGAGCACGGTGCTTGTAATGCCAAGGCTAGTGTGTTCGATTCCCGGGTCCACCCATAGATAAATGTATGCATGTATGACTAAGTCACTTTCTATAAAAGCCTCGTTGTTGTTACTAGTATTGTTGTGTATAATCCAGGCTGTATCACAACCGGCCGTGATTGGGAGTCCTATAGGGCAGCGCACAATGAGCCCAGCGTTGTCTGGGTTTGGCCGGGGTAGGCAGTCATTGTAAATACCACCTGCGGCCGGGTCCAGTCCCATCAGCAAGTCCAGGACCCAGTTGTAGAGGGAGGTGTTCAGTCCCAGAGTCCTGAGCTTGGAGGGGACAATGATGTTGGAACGCTGAGCTGTAGTCAATGAACAGACTTATCTTATGTATTCCTCTTATTTAGGTGGGTGAGGGCAGTGTGGAGTGCAATTTGGATTGCGTCGTAGTTCACTGTATAGGGAATGGGGTGTCATTTGGGAAGATTTAGGTTCATATATGCTTAACCTACATCAGCCAGTGAAATATTTAACAGGGATAGGGGATGAGGACTAGCCTGATCCCAGATCTGGCTGTGCTTTCATGCCAACTCCTGACCGTGGGAGTTAACAGGACGGCACAAATAGATCCGGGACCAGGTTAGCAGAGGACAGGCATGTTAAAGGATAGGGCTGGAGGACAGGCATGTTAAAGGATAGGGCTGGAGGACAGGCATGTTAAAGGATAGGGCTGGAGGACAGGCATGTTAAAGGATAGGGCAGAGGACAGGCATGTTATAGGAAAGGGACGGAGGGCAGGCATGTTAAAGGATAGGGCTGGAGGACAGGACTGTTAAAGGAGAGGGACGGAGGACAGGCATGTTAAAGGATAGGGACAGAGGACAGGAATGTCATAGGAGAGGGACGGAGGACAGGCATGTTAAAGGATAGGGACAGAGGACAGGAATGTCATAGGAGAGGGACGGAGGACAGGCATGTTATAGGAGAGCGACGGAGGACAGGACTGTTAGGAGGACAGGAATGTTATAGGAGAGGGACGGAGGACAGGAATGTTATAGGAGAGGGACGGAGGACAGGAATGTTATAGGAGAGGGACGGAGGACAGGAATGTTATAGGAGAGGGACGGAGGACAGGAATGTTATAGGAGAGGGACGGAGGACAGGAATGTTATAGGAGAGGGACGGAGGACAGGAATGTTATAGGAGAGGGACGGAGGACAGGAATGTTATAGGAGAGGGACGGAGGACAGGAATGTTATAGGAGAGGGACGGAGGACAGGAATGTTATAGGAGAGGGACGGAGGACAGGAATGTTATAGGAGAGGGACGGAGGACAGGAATGTTATAGGAGAGGGACGGAGGACAGGAATGTTATAGGAGAGGGACGGAGGACAGGACTGTTATAGGAGAGGGACGGAGGACAGGACTGTTAGGAGGACAGGACTGTTAGGAGGACAGGACTGTTAGGAGGACAGGACTGTTAGGAGGACAGGACTGTTAGGAGAGGGACGGAGGACAGGAATGTTATAGGAGAGGGACGGAGGACAGGAATGTTATAGGAGAGGGACGGAGGACAGGACTGTTATAGGAGATGGACAGAGGACAGGACTGTTATAGGAGATGGACAGAGGACAGGACTGTTATAGGAGATGGACAGAGGACAGGACTGTTATAGGAGATGGACAGAGGACAGGACTGTTATAGGAGATGGACGGAGGACAGGACTGTTATAGGAGATGGACGGAGGACAGGACTGTTATAGGAGATGGACGGAGGACAGGACTGTTATAGGAGATGGACGGAGGACAGGACTGTTATAGGAGATGGACGGAGGACAGGACTGTTATAGGAGAGGGACGGAGGACAGGAATGTTATAGGAGAGGGACGGAGGACAGGAATGTTATAGGAGAGGGACGGAGGACAGGAATGTTATAGGAGAGGGACGGAGGACAGGAATGTTATAGGAGAGGGACGGAGGACAGGAATGTTATAGGAGAGGGACGGAGGACAGGACTGTTATAGGAGAGGGACGGAGGACAGGACTGTTATAGGAGAGGGACGGAGGACAGGAATGTTATAGGAGAGGGACGGAGGACAGGAATGTTATAGGAGAGGGACGGAGGACAGGAATGTTATAGGAGAGGGACGGAGGACAGGAATGTTATAGGAGAGGGACGGAGGACAGGACTGTTATAGGAGAGGGACGGAGGACAGGACTGTTATAGGAGAGGGACGGAGGACAGGAATGTTATAGGAGAGGGACGGAGGACAGGACTGTTAGGAGGACAGGACTGTTAGGAGGACAGGACTGTTAGGAGGACAGGACTGTTAGGAGGACAGGACTGTTAGGAGGACAGGACTGTTAGGAGGACAGGACTGTTAGGAGGACAGGACTGTTAGGAGAGGGACGGAGGACAGGACTGTTAGGAGAGGGACGGAGGACAGGAATGTTATAGGAGAGGGACGGAGGACAGGAATGTTATAGGAGAGGGACGGAGGACAGGACTGTTATAGGAGATGGACAGAGGACAGGACTGTTATAGGAGATGGACAGAGGACAGGACTGTTATAGGAGATGGACAGAGGACAGGACTGTTATAGGAGATGGACAGAGGACAGGACTGTTATAGGAGATGGACAGAGGACAGGACTGTTATAGGAGATGGACAGAGGACAGGACTGTTATAGGAGATGGACAGAGGACAGGACTGTTATAGGAGATGGACAGAGGACAGGACTGTTATAGGAGATGGACAGAGGACAGGACTGTTATAGGAGATGGACAGAGGACAGGACTGTTATAGGAGATGGACGGAGGACAGGACTGTTATAGGAGAGGGACGGAGGACAGGAATGTTATAGGAGAGGGACGGAGGACAGGACTGTTATAGGAGAGGGACGGAGGACAGGACTGTTAAAGGGATTGAGAGGGATGCCTGTGATTGCTATGGAGAGGCACTCCTATTATATAGCCTAGAGAATTATCATTTGAATGTCAGGTACCCTACCCACATAGGCCCTAGGTATCTCATTATTGAGGCCCTCAGTGTTGGGAAGTAATAATGAGGTACATGGGGCCTCAGTGTTGGGAAGTAATGAGGTACATGGGGCCTCAGTGTTAGGAAGTAATAATGAGGTACATGGGGCCTCGGTTTTAGGAAGTAATAATGAGGTACATGGGGCCTCAGTGTTGGGAAGTAAAAATGAGGTACATGGGGCCTCAGTGTTGGGATGTAATGGGGCTTCACATTACTATTTTTGGGAGACCAGGTGTAATTCTAACCTTGGATATTTTGGATGAGTGCATATTTAACACTTAAATTGAGACGTATAAATTTGTTTGATGGATTTAGTTCCCTGCATTTTAAGACATCGGAAAACCCGTTGTTTTTTTATTTTTAAAAAACATATTTTGTTGTTTCTTTTGGATTAGGGTAATTTAGCCTATATAATAACATTTATTCTCCAAGCATGTTCTTCAAAACTAACCAATGTTATAATGAAAACAAACTATACACCACAGACTGTCTAGTATACATAGAATTTCCTGCAAATTAAACCAAGTTAGACCCTGAGAAGTTGATGTTTCTATTTCAGAACTGTTTTCAGAAGTCCATAATGAGGTCCACGTTGAACACTGCTCCTTGAATATGGAAATGCAACAAACTAGGGCTATTTTTACACAGAACAAAGACCTTAACTTTCTGAGAAGTTTTTTTCAAATGCAGAAAATAATGTATTCAGACTTTCATATAAATTTACGGTTTTATAGGATCTACTGCTGTGGGTTTTATAGGATCTACTGCGGTGGGTTTTATAGGATCTACTGCAGTGGGTTTTATAGGATCTACTGCTGTGGGTTTTATAGGATCTACTGCTGTGGGTTTTATAGGATCTACTGCTGTGGGTTTTATTGGATCTACTGCGGTGGGTTTTATTGGATCTACTGCGGTGGGTTTTATAGGATCTACTGCGGTGGGTTTTATAGGATCTACTGCGGTGGGTTTTATAGGATCTACTGCTGTGGGTTTTATAGGATCTACTGCGGTGGGTTTTATAGGATCTATTGCGGTGGGTTTTATAGGATCTACTGCGGTGGGTTTTATAGGATCTACTGCGGTGGGTTTTATAGGATCTACTGCGGTGGGTTTTATAGGATCTACTGCGGTGGGTTTTATAGGATCTACTGCGGTGGGTTTTATAGGATCTACTGCGGTGGGTTTTATAGGATCTACTGCTGTGGGTTTTATAGGATCTACTGCGGTGGGTTTTATAGGATCTACTGCGGTGGGTTTTATAGGATCTACTGCGGTGGGTTTTATAGGATCTACTGGCACTAACTCTTTTTTTTTTTTTACCCTTATTTTCCCATCTTTTCTTTCAGAGCTTTCCATGCGGGTGGCGATCAGAAGGTAAGAGTGTCTGGTGTTGCATCCCAAACACCACCCTTATTCCCTGTATAGTGCACTACTCTATCAGGGCTCAGGTCAAAAGTAGTAAGATATACATGGAAAAGGGGTTTCACATTTTTGCATTTTTAATGTCTGTGTCTGTCTTAACCTCACACCTCCTGAAACCCTGTGAATGGTGATGCTTCTGCAATGTGAATCAACAGATCCCTGTCTTCACTAGGCAGTGACTAAGCAGTCAGTCAAGTCCTCCGTCTTTCATAGTCCAGAACATTATTACCCTGTCTATGACAATGCTCAGATACCGTTTCCCCTACAAGGCTGGTAATATTGCATTGTGGTGTCGGATGAGAGGAATTGACCCTGTTTGGCTCCTAGTGGTGTCTCTTAACAACTTACACCCTCACCTTGCATTTAAAGTCTCCACAGTCATTCTGATTCAGTATGATTCTGACCACCCCCCAGCCTGGTTCCTCTCTAGGTTTATAATCTCCACCCCTCATAGCCTGGTTCCTCTCTTGGTTTCTTCCTAGGTTCTGGCCTTTCTAGGGAGTTTTTCCTAGCCACCGTGCTTCTACACCTGCATTGCTTACTGTTTGGGGTTTTAGTCTGAGTTTCTGTACAGCACTTTGAGATATCAGCTGATGTACGAAGGGCTATATAAATACATTTGATTTGATTTGATTATACACGTGTACGTGTGACCCTAAACAGCGTTGTACAATCCCAGACTCAAGGCAACATAATGAAAACTGTTACGATAACGTTATCCTGCCAAGTTCATAGTTCAAACCCTATTACAGAAATGTAATATTATTTGTATTGGAAGGCATCTAAACATCTTACCCCATCATAACATCCTCTCTGACACACTGAGAAATCCTAGCTGAGGAAAAAACACTGTGCAACTCTATGTTCAGTGAACATTTTTGGAAAGTGTTAAGTAATTGAGTTGCACCAAGCTAACAGAGACCGAGGAAGATCCTCAGTGGGACAAACTCCAGCTTTCCAAGATGACATGGTTGCTTTCCAAATGGCTCTCTATTCCCTAGGTAGTGCACTACTGTGGGTAGTCAACGGGTCAAAAGTAGTGCACTATATAGTGAATGGGGTGCCATTTGGTCAGACAGTTGGGTGTGTTCACACTTCTTCGGCCTCTCCTCTCTCCACACAGAGAGACAGAGCTGGCCTTGGCAACACCTACTGTGGTTCTGATGTTCTGAGCCATGTTGAGGCTAACACAACTGGAGCAGATATTTGATACTGTGTGTGTGTGTGTGTGTGGTACATTACCACACTTATTTATTTTCATGTGTGTGTTTTCTCTAACTGCATGTTATTTGCTGTGGTTTTTTGCCGTGTCTCTCCCCCCCCGCCCCCTCTCTCTCTCACACCCTGTAGGATTCACTCGCCCCCGCCTCCGCTCAGCCCAAATACTCCTTTGCCCCCAGCACCGCTATCAACAAGATGGCGCGGCCATTCACGCCGGGCGGCGGTAACACGGTCATTAAACCAGTGACGTACGCCCCTAAAGTTAACACCCCGGTCCCCGTCAGCATGCTACAGCCACACAACGGGTAGGTACACAAACAAACAAACAAACAAACAAACAAACAACCATGCAAACCAAATCAAATCTCAAAGACCAAATGTTTTCCCGGTGTTTGGGTTGTGAAACAAGTCACTCTGGGTTCCTGTGGAACTGGTGATTTCATTATTTTATTTCAGATCTGAATCATTCAGGTAACTCTCTGGGGAGGAGAAATTGATGACCGCACATTTTTAAGAGTGGTTGAGTTGTCGTAAAGTTGATTTTTATTTAACTTGAGAAGTCCGTTTTTAAGAACAAATTCTTATTTACAATGACGGGCCTACCCCGGCCAATTGTGCGCTCCGCCCTATGGGACTCCCAATCACAGCCGGATGTGATACAGCCTGGATTAGAACCAGGGACTGTAGTGACACCTCTTGCTCTGAGATGTAGTGCCTTAGACCGCTGTGCCACTCGGGAGCCCAAATGATGATCTGATCAGAAGATGTCTTCTCCTGGTCTGTTGGGACCAGACTGTTGAGTAGAATACAGGATATCAAAATTTGACTTCCCATCAGCCAAATTCTCTCCACAGTGTCGTCAACATTCCTAAGTGACAATGTTGTTCGTCTGTCTAAAAGGTCCAAGAGTGCTCCTTTTAAAAAAAAACTATCTCATTTAGGTCTGGTAGGAAGAGCAGTGTGTGTTCTGTCTTGACCGGGGGGTCGTCCCAAACTGTTTCATTCAGGCCCCTCTTCCATCATTGGGGAACGTCCCGCACCAGGGTGATGTTTTTGTAACTCAGAGCTCCCTCTATTTATAATACCCCTGTCCATTTCTGGGTCCCAAATGGCACCCTATTCCCTATAGAGTGCACTACTAGAGGGCCTTGGTCAAAAGTAGTGCACTAAATATGGAATAGAGTGCCATTTGGGACTAATAAATTGTTTAATCTCTGGCTTGCGTTAACAGAACGGAACAGTTTAAAAAGCTGGTTAACTAAACTGGAACATGTTGTAAGACTGATGTCATGTCTGACATGGAAGTCATGGCTTTCAGAAGTTGTTACATGTCTCCCTCTTCCTAACTGTGTTCAGTGTCCACGCGACACCCACCGCAGAAGGGGGGAGAACCTGTATACTGCTTTACAAGGGGTTACTTAATGTCATTGTTCGGTTCTAAACAGAAGGTTCTACGTCGACTGAAAAGGACCCTTGGATTTCATCGAATGTGATGTTCATGTGAACGTGTGTTTTCATGTTTATCACACGTGTGTTTTCATGTTTATCACATGTGTGTTTTCATGTTTATCACATGTGTGTTTTTCATGTTTATCACACGTGTGTTTTTCATGTTTATCACACGTGTGTTTTCATGTTTATCACATGTGTGTTTTCATGTTTATCACATGTGTGTTTTCATGTTATCACGTGGTTTTTCTGTGAGAGGTGTACTGGTCACCTATAACATGACTTAGTCTGTGTCCTCAATGGCACTATATTCCCTGTACGCTGAGTGTACAAAACATTAAGGACACTTGCTCTTTCCATGACATAGACTGACCAGGTGAAAGCTATGATCCCTTGTTGATGTCACTTGTTAAATCCGGTGTAGATTGAAGGTGAGGAGACGGTTTAAATAATGATTTTAAGCCTTGAGACAATTGAGACGTGGATTGTGTGCCGTTCAGAGGGTGAATGGGCAAAACTAAATATTTTAAGTGCCTTTGAACCGGGTATGGTAGTTGGTGCTGGGTGTACCGGCTTGTGTCAAGAACTGCAACTCTCGATATGTATCAAGAATGGTCCACCACCCAAAGGACATTCAGCCAACTGGACACAACTGTGGGAAGCATTGGCGTCAACATAGGCCAACATTCCTGTGGAACGCTTTCGACACCCTTGTAGAGTCCGTGCCCCGACGGGGAACGGGGGAGGTCTGACCAAGTGTTACTGTATGTTTTTGTTTTTTTTTCTTCCAAATGTTGGTTGGAATATTCCAGAAGGGAGAAAGTAGGAAATCTAGAATAGTCTGATCAGGATTTCTGGGAAAGTTCGCAGGATCTTGCGACCCTTATTCCATGCCTGATACTTAGTACATAGTCTACGGCCTTTGGTCACCGTGTCGGGGATGGGATAGGATAGGAAGGGTTAACGTCTTTTTGGTGAGGTCTAGATGTTGTTTGCGGCTGTATTTAGCTGTGCTGTGCTGTGCTGTGCTCAGGATCCTTTCGTTTAGAATCTGCTGAGCTGTCAGAATGTGTTTTACGAGCCTTGCTTGGAGAAGTCACACGGACCTGAAAGCCTGCCTTGTATAGCTCTTCTCATGCTTCCACTGCCTAAAACACTTCATGGAGAGAGAGAGGTTAAAAAAAAAAAAACACTAGTTTATTCAAACTCAACTTTATATGACGCGTCATGAAGATGTTATCAACAGTTAAGACCGCGTCTGTATTCTGTATAGCTCTTCTCATGCTTTCGGTGTCGCAAGCACGTCATACTGAGAAATGAGGGTTTATAACACTAGAAACAGTTGACTCTTTCGTGGAAAAAAAGCTTAAAATTCAACCTGTGTTCTTCATAAGACTATTTTGAATCTCTTAAATGAAGTCATACAAAGTTGTTGTGAAGAGTTTTTTAAAGAAGCAGTACAAAGTTGTTGTGAAGAGTTTTTAAAGACGTAGTTTAGTCGTCTTTTTCCCTCATCAGTCTTCCTCCAGTGACTTTAGTGGATTAGGTTTCCCACCGGAATCTAAACTGCCACTCCTTCACACAGCTGCTTTCCTTATGACAGAGACTAAATCATACGGAGGAGTCCTGTCGTTCCGGTTCAGGTCTAATCTGTGACTTGCTAGAGGGCAGGGTTGTATGGACTCCCGTTCAGGTCTAATCTGTGACTTGCTAAGGGGCAGGGTTGTATGGACTGCCGTTCCAGTTCAGGTCTAATCTGTGACTTGCTAAGGGGCAGGGTTGTATGGACTGCTGTTCAGGTCTAATCTGTGATTTGCTAAGGGGCAGGGTTGTATGGACTGCTGTTCAGGTCTAATCTGTGACTTGCTAAGGGGCAGGGTTGTATGGACTGCTGTTCAGGTCTAATCTGTGATTTGCTAAGGGGCAGGGTTGTATGGACTGCTGTTCAGGTCTAATCTGTGATTTGCTAGAGGGCAGGGTTGTATGGACTGCCGTTCCAGTTCAGGTCTAATCTGTGACTTGCTAGAGGGCAGGGTTGTATGGACTGCTGTTCAGGTCTAATCTGTGATTTGCTAAGGGGCAGGGTTGTATGGACTGCTGTTCAGGTCTAATCTGTGATTTGCTAGAGGGCAGGGTTGTATGGACTGCCGTTCCAGTTCAGGTCTAATCTGTGACTTGCTAGAGGGCAGGGTTGTATGGACTGCTGTTCAGGTCTAATCTGTGATTTGCTAAGGGGCAGGGTTGTATGGACTGCTGTTCAGGTCTAATCTGTGACTTGCTAAGGGGCAGGGTTGTATGGACTGCTGTTCAGGTCTAATCTGTGATTTGCTAAGGGGCAGGGTTGTATGGACTGCTGTTCAGGTCTAATCTGTGATTTGCTAGAGGGCAGGGTTGTATGGACTCCCGTTCAGGTCTAATCTGTGACTTGCTAGAGGGCAGGGTTGTATGGACTCCCGTTCAGGTCTAATCTGTGATTTGCTAAAGGGCAGGGTTGTATGGACTCCCGTTCAGGTCTAATCTGTGATTTGCTAAAGGGTAGGGTTGTATGGACTCCCGTTCAGGTCTAATCTGTGATTTGCTAAAGGGTAGGGTTGTATGGACTCCCGTTCAGGTCTAATCTGTGATTTGCTAAAGGGTAGGGTTGTATGGACTCCCGTTCAGGTCTAATCTGTGACTTGCTAGAGGGCAGGGTTGTATGGACTCCCGTTCAGGTCTAATCTGTGATTTGCTAAAGGGCAGGGTTGTATGGACTGCCGTTCCAGTTCAGGTCTAATCTGTGATTTGCTAAAGGGCAGGGTTGTATGGACTGCCGTTCCAGTTCAGGTCTAATCTGTGACTTGCTAGAGGGCAGGGTTGTATGGACTCTTGTTCGTTCGGGTCTTTTGTATGTAAAGAAAAAAGATGGACGTCAAAATAACACTATTTAAACGCATCAAATAAGCTTGTTGACCAATCAGAACCTGACTATGAAATGTTTGGAAGTAGGTTTTTACACATTGACTACACTATCACACCTATTTCATATGTTTCAGCGATTCACCGATATGTAAACTATGATACTGGTGTAGTTTTGTCTTGCCCCCCGGCCGCTCCAGAACGAGGTCGGACTCTGGGACAGTGCTGGTCAGGAAACAAAAGCTAGGCTAGTTAATGGATGCAAACGATGTTCTCCCCCCCAAAACAACATTCATGGAATATATTCCAACCCTGCTGGAAGGGATTTTTTTTTTTTTTACAGAGGAACAGGTTGAATTTGAGGTCTTTTCACTAGAAGGTATTCATTCTTCAGGAGAACAGGTTGAATTTGAGGTCTATCCACTATAACAGTAGTTATCCAGTCTATGGGCGTACTAGCTAGTTTGGCAAGGCTGGGTGATACAGAACAAAGCAGGGAATGTGTCCGATGTCTAGGCATGTTGTATACTAGCAGGTCTGGTGTATTTGTACAGAGGTTCCCCTGCTGTCATGATGAATCCGTCCAATTGCACAACCGTATTACTGTGTCGTTATTGAAGTGTGTACGCAATGGACATACAGGGCCTTCGGGAAGTATTCAGACCCCTTGACTTTTTCTAGTTTTTATGTTATAGCCTTATTCGAAAATGGATACAAATAATTTTGTTTTTCTCAATCAACACACAATAATACCCCATAACCACAAAAACAGGTTTTTAGAAATGATTGCTAATTTATTAAAAATTAAATTAAATATCACATTATTCAGACCCTTTGTTGAAGCACCAGTGATTACAGCCTTGAGTCTTCTTGGGTGATACAAGCTGTGCACACCTGTATTAGGGGAGTTTCTCCTATTCTTCTCTGCAGATCCTCTCAAGCTCTGTCAGGATGGATGGGGAGTGTCGCTGCACAGCTGTTTTCAGTTCTCTCCAGAGATGTTTGATCGGGTTCAAGTCTGGACTCTGGCTGGGCAACTCATGGACATTTAGAGACTTGACCCGAAGCCACTCCTGCGTTGTCTTGGCTGTGTGCTTAGGGTCGTTGTCCTGTTGGAAGGTGAACCTTCGCCCCTGTCTGAAGTCCTGAGCGCTCTGGAGCAGGTTTTCATCAAGGATCTCTCTGTACTTTTCTCCGTTCCTCTTTCCTTCGATCCTGCCTAGTCTCCCAGTCTCTGACGCTGAAAAATCATCCCCACAGCATGATTCTGCCACCACAGTGCTTCACCGTAGGGATGGTGCCAGGTTTGCTCCAGGCGTGACGCTTGGCATTCAAGCCAACGAGTTCAATCTTGCTTTCATCAGACCAGAGAATCTTGTTTCTCATTGTCTGAGATGGCAAACTCCAAGCGGGGTCATGTGCCTTTTAAAAGGAACTCTAGAGATCTGACAGAGTGACCATCGGGTTCTTGGTCACCTCCCTGACCAAGGCCTTTCTCCCCGATTGCTCAGTTTGGCCGTTGCGGCCAGCTCTAGGAAGAGTCTTGGTGATTCCAAACTTCTTCCATTTCAGAATGATGGATGCCACTGGGTTCTTTGGGACCTTCAATGCTGCAGAAATATTTTTGTACCCTTCTGTGCCTCGCCACATCTGTCTCGGAGCTCTACGGACAATTTCCTTCGCCCTCATAGTTATTTATTTATTTTTGCTCTGACATGCACTGTCAACTTTGGGACTTTATATAAACAAGTTTGTGCCTTTCCAAATCATGTCCAATCAATTGAATTTTACCACAGGTGGACTCCAAGTTGTAGAAACATCTCAAGGATGATCAATGGAAACAGGAAGTACCTTAGCTCAATTTTCGAGTCTCATAGCAAAGGGTCTGAATACTTATGTAAATAAGGTGTTTTTGTTTTTTTATACATTGGTGAACACTCAATTTTCGAGTCTCATAGCAAAGGGTCTGAATACTTATGTAAATAAGGTGTTTCTGTTTTGTTTTTTTATACATTGATGGGGTATTCTGTGTAGACTGGAGGAGTTTTAGTTGTTTGTATAATAAGTAACATCACAACATGTCGAACAAGTCATTTGTATTTGACTTTCCGTCGTAAAATAAGTTCGGTTCTGCGCATAAATATTGGAATTTTACACCATTTGATGGAATAAATATGTGGGCCAGATAATTATTGTCAAAGAATGTGTTTTCAATGACCTTACCTAGTTGAACAAAGGTGAAATAAATAAATTGTTTTAGCAGTGAGGTAATCGGTCAATACAGCCATCAACTTGAACCCGGATCTGTTGTAGATCAGTGAGAGGAAGATGAGGACTCCGGGTGACTGTCACACAGCCTGCCTGCGAGTTTTGTGTGACAGTCACTGAGTCTGCGTCGTCAGAACGCCCCGTGCTGTGCGTCTCCCTGACAGAACCCGTCAACAATGAAAGCCTGTGTGTGTTTTCACCCCACTGCACGATACTCTGCATCTCTGTCTCCTCGCTGTTGACTGTTCTCTGCAACTATTGTTGTTTTTGTTCTTCCAAACTGACCCCCCCCCCCCCCATCTCCTTCTCTCTTCTTCTCTTCTTTCACCCCGCAGATGGATGAGAAGTCAGTAAACTCTCTTTCTACTTCCTTTTTACTTGAATGTTAAATGTTAGTTTTCCTGTCAGTATCTGAGCTAGTGGTTAGTAATGATTAGTGAAGGTCTTTCTCTTACCAGTAGTAACAGTAACATAAGTTCATTAATCATTGACTAATCAGTGATCATTCTTCAGAATTCTTCATCTAACAGTATTTCTCTCTTTCTTGTGTAATTTCTTGTCCATTCTGTCCATTCCGTCTCCCTCTTCCTCCTACCATTCTCCCTCCCTCCCTCCCTCCCTCCCTCCCTCCCTCCCTACCTCCCTCCCTACCTCCCTCCCTACCTCCCTCCCTACCTCCCTCCTTCCTTCTTCCTCCCTACCTCCCTCCTTCCTTCTTCCTCCCTACCTCCCTCCTTCCTTCTTCCTCCCTACCTCCCTCCTTCCTTCTTCCTCCCTACCTTCCTCCCTCCCTCCTTCCTCCTCCCCGCCTACAGAGAGGATCAGCCTTTGTATGACCACCAGAATTACCAACACGAGAAGTAAGAGACAGATGCATTATGGTCCAGCCTGTTTGACCGCTGGTCACTAGACAGCCATTTCAGAGAGGACATATTGACACGGTGTCAGACAGCCATGTTAGAGGGGACATATTGACACGGTGTCAGAGAGGACATATTGACACAGTGTCAGAGGGGAAATATTGACACGGTGTCAGACAGCCATGTTAGAGGGGACACATTAACACGGTGTCAGAGGACATATTGGAGGACATACAGTACCAGTCAAAAGTTTGGACACACCTACTCAAGGGCTTTTTTTAATTTTTTTTTAATTTTCTACATTGTAGAATAATAGTGAAGACATCAAAACTATGAAATAACACATATGGAATCATGTAGTAACCAAAAAAATGTAAAATAATCAAAATATGTTTTATATTTGAGATTCTTCAAAGTAGCCACCCTTTGCCTTGATGACACCTTTGCATACTCTTGGCATTCTCTCAACCAGCTTCATGAGGTAGTCACCTGGAATGCATTTCAATTAACAGGTGTGCCTTGTTAAAAGTTAATTTGTGGAATTTCTTTCCTTAATGCGTTTGAGCCAATCAGTTGTGTTGTGGCAAGGTAGGGTTGGTATACAGAATATAGACCTATTGGGTTTAAGAGCAAGGCCATATAATGGCAAGAACAGCTCAAATAAACAAAGAGAAATGACAGTCCGTCATTACTTTAAGTAAGTCAATTTCAATATATTTGAAAGTTTCTTCAAGTGCAGCTGCAAAAACCATCAAGCGCTATGATAAAACTGGCTCTCATGAGGCCCGCCACAGGAAAGGAAGACTCAGAGTTACCTCTGATGCAGAGGAAAAGTTCATTGGAGTTACCAGACTCAGAAATTGCAGCCCAAATCAACTGTTCAGAGGAGACAGATTTAATCAGGCCTTCATGGTCAAAATACTGTAAAGAAACCACTACTAAAGGACACCAACAAGAAGAAGAGACTTGCTTGGGCCAAGAAACATGAGCAATGGACATTAGACCGGTGGAAATCTGTCCTTTGGTCTGATGAGTCCAAATGTGATATTTTTGGTTCTAAACGCCGTGTCTGTGAGATGCAGAGTAGTAGGTGAACAGATGATCTCTGCATGTGTGGTACCCACCGTGAAGCATGGAGGAGGAGGTGTGGGGGTGCTTTGCTGGTGAAACTGTCAGTGATTTTATTTATAATTCAAGGAACACTTAACCAGCATGGCTGCCACAGCATTCTGCAGTGATACACCTTCCCATCTGGTTTGCACTTAGTGGGACTATCATGTGTTTTTCAACAGGACAATGATCCAACACACCTCCAGGCTGTGTAAGGGCTATTTGACCAAGAAGGAGAGTGATGGCGTGCTGCATCAGATGACCTGGCCTCCACAATCACCAAACCTCAACCCAATTGAGATGGTTTGGGATGAGTTGGACTGCAGAGTGAAGTCAAATCAAATGTATTTATATAGCCCTTCGTACATCAGCTGATATCTCAAAGTGCTGTACAGAAACCCAGCCTAAAACCCCAAACAGCAAGCAATGCAGGTGTAGAAGCACGGTGGCTAGGAAAAGCTCCCTAGAAAGGCCAAAACCTAGGAAGAAACCTAGAGAGGAACCAGGCTATGTGGGGTGGCCAGTCCTCTTCTGGTTGTGCCGGGTGAAGATTATAACAGAACATGGCCAAGATGTTCAAACGTTCATAAATTACCAGCATGGTCAAATAAGAATAATCACAGGCAGAACAGTTGAAACTGGAGCAGCAGCACGGCCAGGTGGACTGGGGACAGCAAGGAGTCATCATGTCAGGTATTCCTGAGGCATGGTCCTAGGGCTCAGGTCCTCCGAGAGAAAGAGAGAAAGAGAATTAGAGAGAGCATACTTAAATTCACACAGGACACCGGATAGGACAGGAGAAGTACTCCAGATATAACAAACTGACCCTAGCCCCCCGACACACAAACTACTGCAGCATAAATACTGGAGGCTGAGACAGGAGGGGTCAGGAGACACTGTGGCCCCATTCGATGACACCCCCGGACAGGGCCAAACAGGAAGGATATAATCCCACCCACTTTGCCAAAGCACAGCCCCCACACCACTAGAGGGATATCTTCAACCACCAACTTACCAACCTGAGACAAGGCCGAGGATAGCCCACAAAGATCTCCGCCACGGCACAACCCAAGGGGGGGGCGCCAACCTAGACAGGAAGATCACATCAGTGACTCAACCCACTCAAGTGACGCACCCCTCCTAGGGACGGTATGAAAGAGCCCTAGTAAGCCAGTGACTCAGCCCCTGTAATAGGGTTAGAGGCAGAGAATCCCAGTGGAAAGAGGGGAACCGGCCAGGCAGAGACAGCAAGGGCGGTTCGTTGCTCCAGAGCCTTTCCGTTCACCTTCACACTCCTGGGCCAGACTACACTCAATCATATGACCCACTGAAGAGATGAGTATTCAGTAAACACTTAAAGGTTGAGACCGAGTTTGCGTCTCTCACATGGGTAGGCAGACCATTCCATAAAAATGGAGCTCTATAGGAGAAAGCCCTGCCTCCAGCTGTTTGCTTAGAAATTCTAGGGACAATTAGGAGGCCTGCGTCTTGTGACCGTAGCGTACGTGTAGGTATGTACGGCAGGACCAAATCAGAGAGATAGGTCCATGTAATGCTTTGTAGGTTAGCAGTAAAACCTTGAAATCAGCCCTTGCCTTGACAGGAAGCCAGAGTAGGGAGGCTAGCACTGGAGTAATATGATCAAATTTTTTGGTTCTAGTCAGAATTCTAGCAGCCATATTTAGCACTAACTGAAGTTTATTTAGTGCTTTATCCGGGTAGCCGGAGAGTAGAGCATTGCAGTAGTCTAACCTGGAAGTGACAAAAGCATGGATGAATTTTTCTCCATTTTTGGACAGAAAGTTTCTGATTTTTGCAGTGTTACGTAGATGGAAAAAAGCTGTCCTTGAAACAGTCTTGATATGTTCTTCAAAAGCGAGATCAGGGTCCAGAGTAACGCCGAGGTCCTTCACAGTTTTATTTGAGACGACTGTACAACCATTAAGATTATTTGTCAGATTCAACAGAAGATCTCTTTGTTTCTTGGGACCTAGAACAAGCATCTCTGTTTTGTCCGAGTTTAAAAGTAGAAAGTTTGCAGCCATCCACTTCCTTATGTCTGAGACACATGCTTCTAGTGAGGGCAATTTTGGGGCTTCGCCATGTTTCATTGAAATGTACAGCTGTGTGTCATCCGCATAGCAGTGAAAGTTAACATTATGTTTTCAAATGACATCCCCAAGAGGTAAAATATATAGTGAAAACAATAGTGGTCCTAAAACGGAACTTTGAGGAACACCGAAATGTACAGTTGATTTGTCAGAGGACAAGCCATTCACAGAGACAAACTGATATCTTTCCAACAGATAAGATCTAAACCAGGTCAGAACTTGTCTGTGTAGACCAATTTGGGTTTCCAATCTCTCCAAAAGAATGTGGTGATCGATGGTATCAAAAGCAGCACTAAGGTCTAGGAGCACGAGGACAGATGCAGAGCCTTGGTCTGATGCCATTAAAATGTAATTTACCACCTTCACAAGTTGAGTCTCACCCAACAAGTGCTCAGCATATGTGGGAACTCCTTCAAGACTGTTGGAAAAGCATTCCAGGTGAAGCTGGTTGAGAGAATGCCAAGAGTGTGCAAAGTATTCATCAAGGCAAAGGGTGGCTACTTTGAAGAATCTTAAACACTTTTTTGGGGGGGGGTTGCTACATGACTCCATATGTAGAAAATAGTTTTCTTTTAAATAAAGAGAACCTGTTGATTGAGTAAGTGTGTCCAAAACTTTTGACTGGTATTTCATGTCGGTTGAATATGACATGGGATGCATCCAAAATGGCACCCTATCCCATATGTAGTGCACTACTTTTGACCGGGGATAAACGTCGCTGGGTTCACGTCATGGTGGTTTCCAACCACGTGATAACGTCATGTCTGTGTGTAGGCACGGTTTGTTATGTTAACGTTGTTGGAACGTTGAGCGTGTACTGTGCATGGTCCGTTTAACGTTATATTAACGTTGTGGTGACGTTGGGGTGTGTACTAGGCACGGTCTGCGGGTGGATGGCATCCCCATGTTCATCCCCAACGACCGCAGCAAGAAGAGGCTGATCGAGGACACTCAGGATTGGCAGCCCCGCACAGGCACTACCCAGTCCCGCTCCTTCCGTATGCTGGCCCAGCTCACAGGCACCGACTACAGTAAGTCGGTGAGAGAGCGAGGTTCGGAGAGGGTGAGAGAGCGAGGTTCGGAGAGGGTGAGAGAGCGAGGTCGGAGAGGGTGAGAGAGCGAGGTCGGAGAGGGTGAGAGAGCGAGGTCGGAGAGGGTGAGAGAGCGAGGTCGGAGAGGGTGAGGGAGCGAGGTCGGAGAGGGTGAGGGAGCGAGGTCGGAGAGGGTGAGGGAGCGAGGTCGGAGAGGGTGAGGGAGGGGGGGGGGGGGTTGTCAGTGGTCGAGAGGGGGAGAGTGAGTGATGTGGACAATGTCCTTTGGGCGTTCTGATACTGTGTTTCCCCTTGGCTCTCTCAGTGCAGGACCCAGACGATGAGACAATGAAGAGGGCCAGGTAAACAGCCTGTGTGTTTATAAAGCCTGTGTGTTTATAAAGCCTGTGTGTTTATAAAACCTGTGTGTTTATAAAGCTATATAATATAACTATGCCTGTGTGTGATGTCTACAGCTGACTCTGGCATAGTCTGTGTTACAGCCATCTTTAAGCTTCAACATGTGGTTTGGTGTGAGTTAGTTATACAGGTGGTTTGGTGAGTGTGTGTGAGTTAGTTATACAGGTGGTTTGGTGTGTTATACAGGTGGTTTGGTGTGTGAGTTATACAGGTGTTGTTTCAGGACCACTTTAGTAGATTTTCTGTCCCCGTATTGAGTTGTGATGTAGTTTTCCCACTGCTTCGTGAATTGTCTCTGTCTTTCTTCATTTCCTGTCTCTTCTCTTCTCTTCTCTCTTGGGTGGTTAGGGAAAAGTTCCTTACAGAGATTCAGAGCCCCCGTTACGCCCGTCTGAGGGACTGGCACCACGAGAGGTCCGCACGCGCTCTCAACATCAAGTCCTGAGCATCACCACGGCAACATGCAGGGCCGGGCCGGAGCCCTAGCGATCGATAGCCATCAGAACGACGACAACGACTAAAACGACAATAGTCCGATTATCCAGACGACAACACACACACACACACCAGACGACGACACACACACACACACACACACACACACACACACCCCAGACGACAACACACACACACACACCCCAGACGACAACACACACACACACACACACACACACACACACACACACCCCAGACGACAACACACACACACCCCAGACGACACAACACACACACAGCCACACCCCAGACGACACACCCCAGACAACAACACACACACACACACACACCCCAGACGACAACACACACACACACCCCAGACGACAACACACACACACACACACACCCCAGACGACAACACACACACCCCAGACATACAGAGGAGGAAGAAAAAACAAGTTAAAAAGATATATATAAAATAGAGGAATCTATGATCACTAAGCCATACGTGGAACCATTGCATACTGAGCCTGTCTGACTGTCAGATTCCCTTCTTCTCCTTGACTAGGAGTTAGTGTTGATAACATCTTGTGGATCACCTTGTGTGTAACAGACCTGGGGCACATACGTCAAATACGATTGATTGATTGATTGATTGATTGATTGATCAAAATCCTGAGGTACGGGTGGGGGGGAATTTGCATTTCGGGACTGTTCTATTGGTCCCATTGTCCCGGAACAATCCAAATCAAGTCCACCTCAAGACTTCTACAGTATTTGACGAATGTATCGGACCCCAGTCTGCTTTGTTGTTCTGTTCCTCCTATTAAACTGTTACTCAGAGTTATCTAAACAGGGAGGGGGGGGGGGGCGGACAGCTGTTGGAACAGCGTTGTTCTTCCTATTAAAATGTGTTATTCAGAGTTATCTAAACAGGGAGGGGGGCGGACAGCTGTTGGAACAGCGCTGTTCTTCCTGTTCCATTCTTTATTCTGATTCTGTAGTTCTAGTTCATCTCCTGTTGATCTGTAAACTCGTTCTTAGCTCTGTTCTTAGCTCTGTTCTTAGCTCTGTTCTTAGCTCTGTTCTTAGCTCTGTTCTTAGCTCTGAGTTTAGCTCTGAGTTCTGCTCTCTCTTTTTCTCTGTTTTCTGAACTCTCCCTTTGTTCTTTAGACCCCTCCCTCTTGATAAGAACGATAAATATATCTTGTACTGATGTCCTCATAAAACTTCTGAAAACACCTCCTCCTATTTGTCATTTATCTTTCTCTGCTTCCTTTACTGCACTCTACTCCACTATACTGCACTCTACTCCACTATACTGCACTCTACTCTACTCCACTATACTGTACTCTACTCCACTCCACTATACTGCACTCTACTCCACTATACTCCACTCCACTATACTGCACTCCACTATACTCCACAATACTGCACTCTACTCCACTATACTGCACTCTACTCCACTATACTGTACTCTACTCCACTATACTCTACTCCACTATACTGCACTCTACTCTACTCCACTATACTGTACTCTACTCCACTCCACTATACTGCACTCTACTCCACTATACTCCACTCCACTATACTGCACTCCACTATACTCCACAATACTGCACTCTACTCCACTATACTGTACTCTACTCCACTATACTGTACTCCACTATACCGCACTCTACTCCACTATACTGTACTCTACTCCACTATACTCCACTCCACTATACTGCACTCTACTCTACTCCACTATACTGTACTCTACTCCACTCCACTATACTGCACTCTACTCCACTATACTCCACTCCACTATACTGCACTCCACTATACTCCACAATACTGCACTCTACTCCACTATACTGTACTCTACTCCACTATACTCTACTCCACTATACCGCACTCTACTCCACTATACTGTACTCTACTCCACTATACTCCACTCCACTATACTGCACTCTACTCCATTATACTGTACTCTACTCCACTATACTGCACTCTGCAATACTATACTCTACCATGCAATACTATACTACGCAATACTATACTAACCCTAACCCTCTGCGATACTCTACCAGTATACTTTACCATGAAGTACTCATTATACTCCACCATCCGATACTCATTACACTCTACAATACTCTACCATCCAATACAATACTAGACTATCGTTGTGCGTCAATGTGCAATGTTTTTTTTTATTGAACTTTTGGCAAACAGATGGAAGATGTGTGTGTGTGTATGTGTATATGTATATATATATTAGTAGGCATCACTCTGATAACTGGCTGTAGAAAAGTCTGCATCTTGTCACGTTACATCAGACACAGATGATTTGGATAATGAAGCTGTCTGTAATATAGTAGTGGTGTCAAAACCAGAACTTATCGCACTGTTCACACTGTTACGGTCGTAACAGGTGTAACGACGTCGTGTCTCATTTGGATAGACAACGACCAGAACGATTTTAAATAGATATTTGGTCCTGTTCTACTATCTGATCACAAATACTGTTACGTCTTTCATTCCTCTGTAATATATGTTGAGTTCTCTCTGCCGTTTTTACAAGTTGATTTTAATGTAGTATGTACAGATGGTAGTTGTATCCAGAGATGTCTGTAGACACCTGTTACTGAGACAAATGCTGTTGACTCTAAAGAAGGGGTAGGCGACTTGATTCGGCCGAGGACGGACGGACGGACGGACGGTCGGAACATAATCGGCATCATTATAATAATTTGTAAACTGCAAACTGACCACAACTAAGCCCCAAAAACAGGTTATTATTTTCAAATACAATCATGCCATACCTTGATTACATTGAGACATGATCACGTCTCTTTTGTGGGAAGGAAAATACTTGGACAGATTCCCTAAATTATACACTTGACCAACCGCCTCAATTTGGTTTCTGAAAGTGTTTTTTTATTTATTTATTTATTATTTTTTTTTACACTGGATAAAAGTAGAGACTCGGAGGTACAAAATAGTTTATCATACACTGTAGTTGAGGAACAATTCTGCTTTCGAAGTTGATGAACTTGTAACGCCACATATGAGAAAATGGCCCTTGAATGTTTTGGTATCTGGTGAAGGGTTCTCTTTGTCGACACCCATTCAGCATCGTTCACACCCCCTGAAGCTTTAGCCCCACCCATTCAGCATCGTTCACACCCCCTGAAGCTTTAGCCCCACCCATTCAGCATCGTTCACACCCCCTGAAGCTTTAGCCCCACCCATCTCTTTAAGGATTCACATGTCAGGCCATGTGCTAAACACAGTCAGTAGTTTTAGTAAACAACCAAAGATTTCAAGACTAAAATGTGTAACTAGTAGCCTACAATAAGGAAAAACTCAAAGTAAAAATACACTGAGTCCTTGGCCTATATCCTGGTGCAGGTCCTGTTGTTCTTCACATTACAAACTCTGGTAAACACACACTATATCAAATACAATCTAAGTTTATTTGTCACATACACTGAATACAGAAGGTGTAAACTGTACAGTGAAACGGTTACTTGTGTATTAGCAATGTCAAAAATAGTGTCCAGATAAAAAATATTTTATAATTATTGAATGATTCTTACCAAGACACTTGTCCAAGTTGATGGTTCATGTGAAAGAAATGGATGCCGGAGGAAACGCTGCTCAACTGATGACCGTAATCAGCCTGCAGGCGCCAGGTCCGCCACAAGGAGTCACTAGAGCACAATGAGCCAAGCCCCTCCCCTAACCCTGATGACGCTGGGCCAATTGTGCTCCGCCCTATGGGACTCCCAGTCACGACACAGCCTGGGGTCGATCCCGGGCTTGTTGCCTCTAGCACTACTGCAGTGCCTTAGACCGCTGCGCCACTCAGTAGGCCCTAATATATATATATATATATATATTTTTTTTTTTTAAATTTTTTATTATTAACCCTAAATCCTTAGTCTGATTTAATGTTCATGTCACAATCGTCCTTCAGAAAATAGCCCAGCACAACTTTTTCCCACCTATCTTTTGTTGATAGCGCCTGCTTAATTCTGGTCAGCAATGTTGTTGAGAGTAGTAGCAACGCGTTTGCTGTTCTCCATGACTAACGTTATACCTTTCAAACAAGGATGGATCTACACATACTGAGCAGCTCATGTTTTAGACAGAAGCATGTTACATGGCCGACCAATCCGAACTCATCTCTCGGCATGCCCAGCCCATCCATTTATCTCAGCCAATCATGGCAAGAGGAAAAGGTTCCTGTCTTTTTTTTCCGGGGCTAAACCAAATAGGCTCGTAATTTTAACCATTTTATTCGTATTTACAGGTGGCATACAAGTTAGTTATTAAGGCACATCAGAGTTCACATTTCAGTCTCTCCTCTTATATTTCCTTCCGCTTCTCTCCTCTCCACTTCTCTCCTCTCCACTTCTCTTCTCTCCTCTCCTCTCCTTCTCTTCTCTCCTCTCCTCTCCACTTCTCTCCTTATATTTCCTTCCGCTTCTCTCCACTTCTCTCCTCTCCTCTTCTCTCCTCTCCACTTCTCTCCACTCCTCTCCACTTCTCTCCTCTCCTCTCCACTTCTCTCCTCTCCTCTCCACTTCTCTCCTCTCCTCTCCTTCTCTTCTCTCCTCTCCTCTCCACTTCTCTCCTCTCCTCTCCACTTCTCTCCTCTCCTCTCCACTTCTCTCCTCTCCTCTCCTCTTCTCTCCTCTCCTTCTCTTCTCTCCTCTCCTCTCCACTTCTCTCCTCTCCTCTCCACTTCTCTCCTCTCCTTCTCTTCTCTCCTCGCCTCTCCTCTCCTCTCCACTTCTCTCCTCTCCTCTCCACTTCTACTATTTTTGTTGGGCCAAAAAAACAAAACCGTGTGGCCTGTTGCTGACCCCTGCTCTACAGACTTTGGTCAATGTGCTGTTTGGAGGAATATGACTTGATCACAACAAATTCCCAGTCCACCTTCTAATACCTTTCCTTTCTGTAAGTAGTGGTATAGGCACAGAGAGATGTGAAATTAAGGAGCAATCCTCTCAATGGTTTACCATTTATGCTCCTTCGATTGAAATGTTTTTTTTAAAACTCATAACATGATGTCAGACACTGCCACTCTACCTCTTCTGAGTCACCATGGTAACCCTATAGCACCTGTTTCTAAGGAAGTGTGTGTTTCTTCCCAGCATCAAGGCCTCTCGGTCACCTGCTAAGGCCCAGACCCAGGCAGCCGACAAACCTGACGGTGAGTTACTGCAGGTCAGAGTTCAAATGACAGGGATGTTGGTAATTTAACATACAAAATCCAAGCCTTTTATTTAGTAGCTAGATGCATTATAACATGCTATAAGCATTAAAATATTATATTTTACCTTTTATTTAACTAGGCAAGTCAGTTAACAAACTCTTAATTTCAATGACGGCCTAGGAACAGTGGGTTAACTGCTTGTTTAGGGGCAGAACGACAGATTTGTACCTTGTCAGCTCAGGGATTTGAATTTGCAACCTTTCGGCTGCTAGTCCAACGCTCTAACCACTAGGCTACCCTGCTGCCCCTAATATGCATTATAGCATGTGCTATAAGCATAGTAATATATTGTAACATGAGCTATAAGCATAGTAATGTATTGTAACATGAGCTATAAGCATAGTAATGTATTGTAACATGTGCTATAAGCATAGTAATGTATTGTAACATGTGCTATAAGCATAGTAATGTATTGTAACATGTGCTATAAGCATAGTAATGTATTGTAACATGCGCTATAAGCATAGTAATGTATTGTAACATGAGCTATAAGCATAGTAATGTATTGTAACATGTGCTATAAGCATAGTAATGTATTGTAACATGTGCTATAAGCATAGTAATGTATTGTAACATGAGCTATAACCATAGTAATGTATTGTAACGTGTTATAAGCATTCATACAGTCACATGGTTCCTTTATAATCTACTGTATGAGTCTCCCTGTCTGTTGTATTGATACATTTCACTGGGTTCCCCAGCCTCTAAGGCTCCAGTCAACTCTGGTCCAAAGGTGCGCCCTCCGTGGGTGACTGACCCAGGTTTCGCTGACCGTTACGCCCCAGACAAGACCAGTACGGTTCTGACCCAGCACAGGCAGCCGGCCCAGCCTACGCCCATGCAGAACCGCTCCTCTATTCTACAGGCGGCTCAGCAGGCACCGGAGGACAGCGGAAGGACCCCTCTCTGTGGAGCCTGCAAAAAGATCATTAGGTGGGAACAATATGATTATATTGCCCCCTGTCTGTTAGATTAATAACAACAAGGCCTTTATTTACTACTGCCCCCTGTCTGTTAGATTAATAACTACAAGGCCTTTATTTACTACTGCCCCCTGTCTGTTAGATTAATAACTACAAGGCCTTTATTTACTACTGCCCCCTGTCTGTTAGATTAATAACTACAAGGCCTTTATTTACTACTGCCCCCTGTCTGTTAGATGAATAACTACAAGGCCTTTATTTACTACTGCCCCCTGTCTGTTAGATTAATAACTACAAGGCCTTTATTTACTACTGCCCCCTGTCTGTTATATATATATATATATATATATCACACCCAATTCCTTAAATATTGCAAAATGTTTGACCAAAACCCTGAATGTCAAAGTTGCCCCCTATTGGGTCAATATAGAAAGTGTTGTTCCCTACATGAGTTCTACGTGGGAAAAGTAGTGTACTGTATAGAGAATAAACTCTATAGACTATCATTTCATAATAGACTAGATTTACTGGATCGAACTGCTAAAGCCCTGATTTCCTCGACCATGTGACCTGACTAGGTAATACTCTTGGACTTTATATAACCTCATTATTGTTTTAAAAAAAAGATTTAAAAAACTGGAATGACCTGACATCTGACAGCTAAGTGGTTAATGTCCAGTAAGTCATGTCTGTGATGGTAGGATCACTGTTTTCCATTTTATAGAGAGCTGTGCCTAGAAACCTCTGTTACTCCCAGCTGGGCTTGTCTAACTGGTGTTTACGTTCTGTGTGTGTGTGTGTGTGTGTGTGTGTGTCTCTGTGTCTCTGTGTGTGTGTGTGTGTGTGTGTGCGGGGCGTCTAGGGGCCGGTACCTGGTGGCTCTGGGTCAGTCCTGGCACCCAGAAGAGTTCCAGTGTTCCCAGTGTAAGGTGATGTTGGATGAGGGAGGATTCTTCGAGGAGAAAGGCTCAATCTTCTGCTCCAAGTGTTATGATAACCGCTACGCTCCCAACTGTGCCAAATGCAAGAAGATTATCATAGGGGTAAGATCTCTACTGTCCTGTCTACCGTCATCTATGATCATAGGGGTATGATCTCTACTGTCCTGTCTACTGTCATCTATGAGAATACTGTGGAATGTGGACCACATGCTAGTTTAGCAGGACAGGTCTACCGTCATCTATGAGAACACTGTGGAATGTGGACCACATGCTAGTTTAGCAGGACAGGTCTACCGTCATCTATGAGAATACTGTGGAATGTGGACCACATGCTAGTTTAGCAGGACAGGTCTACCGTCATCTATGAGAATACTGTGGAATGTGGACTACATGCTAGTTTAGCAGGACAGGTCTACCATCATCTATGAGAATACTGTGGAATGTGGACCACATGCTAGTTTAGCAGGACAGGTCTACTGTCATCTATGGGAATACTGTGGAATGTGGTCCACATGCTAGTTTAGCAGGACACAATGTACCTGTAAGCTGAGGCCTGACCCCCTTTCTTTCCTTCCTTCCTTCCTTCCTTCCTTCCTCCGTTTAGGATATCATGCATGCTCTGAAGATGACCTACCATGTCCAGTGTTTCATGTGTGCTGCCTGTAAGAGCCCCATCAGAAACCAGGCCTTCTATATGGAGGAGGGAGAACCTTACTGTGAGAAAGGTGAGGCTTAGAGAGGTGTGTGTGTGTGTGTGTGTGTGTTGCCTTGTTAAAATCAAAACAGGAAAACTGTTGTCGGGTTGGAGAAATAATGAGTTAAACTAGACACAGTCCCTGGTGTGGACAGATTGTCTCAGTGACTCTCTCGCTCCGTCCACAGCTACTAGATCATCTACTTAGATTACTTTTATGTTATGTGTTTGTCTATTGGTTTATGTAAGTGGAGCGTGCTCCTGCTGTCTCTATTGTGCTGCTGTGCTATGACCCATGAAACCATTTACATCTCACACCACACACACACACACACACACCACAACCACACACACACACACACACACACACACACACACACACACACACACAATTTGATTTGAAGACCTTCAGCGTTGATAAACATTTTGCCGCCTCAGTACCTCTCTGGGATTGTGCTGCTCACACACACGCCACAACCACACACAACACACACACACTTCACAAGCACCACACAAACACCACACAAACACACCACACAACCACACCACACACACACCACACCACACACACACACCACACCACACACACACACACACACCACATACTGGTTCTAAAGCCACTTTCTCAAAGTCCCGGAGATCCCGGCAAAAGAAAACGACAATCAATTGAATTCTGTGGAGCAATTATCCCCTTATCCCTTCAGCAGCAACATCACTGATGTCATCCCTTCCCTACATGCAGCAGCAACATCACTGATGTCATCCCTTCCCTACATGCAGCAGCAACATCACTGATGTCATCCCTTCCCCCACATGCAGCAGCAACATCACTGATGTCATCCCTTCCCTACATGCAGCAGCAACATCACTGATGTCATCCCTTCCCTACATGCAGCAGTAACATCACTGATGTCATCCCTTCCCTACATGCAGCAGCAACATCACTGATGTCATCCCTTCCCTACATGCAGCAGCAACATCACTGATGTCATCCCTTCCCCCACATGCAGCAGCAACATCACTGATGTCATCCCTTCCCTACATGCAGCAGTAACATCACTGATGTCATCCCTTCCCTACATGCAGCAGCAACATCACTGATGTCATCCCTTCCCCCACATGCAGCAGCAACATCACTGATGTCATCCCTTCCCCCACATGCAGCAGTAACATCACTGATGTCATCCCTTCCCCCACATGCAGCAGCAACATCACTGATGTCATCCCTTCCCCTACATGCAGCAGCAACATCACTGATGTCATCCCTTCCCTACATGCAGCAGCAACATCACTGATGTCATCCCTTCCCTACATGCAGCAGCAACATCACTGATGTCATCCCTTCCCCCACATGCAGCAGCAACATCACTGATGTCATCCCTTCCCTACATGCAGCAGCAACATCACTGATGTCATCCCTTCCCTACATGCAGCAGCAACATCACTGATGTCATCCCTTCCCCCACATGCAGCAGCAACATCACTGATGTCATCCCTTCCCCCACATGCAGCAGTAACATCACTGATGTCATCCCTTCCCCCACATGCAGCAGCAACATCACTGATGTCATCCCTTCCCCTACATGCAGCAGCAACATCACTGATGTCATCCCTTCCCTACATGCAGCAGCAACATCACTGATGTCATCCCTTCCCCCACATGCAGCAGTAACATCACTGATGTCATCCCTTCCCCCACATGCAGCAGCAACATCACTGATGTCATCCCTTCCCCTACATGCAGCAGCAACATCACTGATGTCATCCCTTCCCTACATGCAGCAGCAACATCACTGATGTCATCCCTTCCCCCACATGCAGCGGCAACATCACTGATGTCATCCCTTCCCCCACATGCAGCAGTAACATCACTGATGTCATCCCTTCCCCCACATGCAGCAGCAACATCACTGATGTCATCCCTTCCCCCACATGCAGCAGTAACATCACTGATGTCATCCCTTCCCTACATGCAGCAGCAACATCACTGATGTCATCCCTTCCCCCACATGCAGCAGCAACATCACTGATGTCATCCCTTCCCCCACATGCAGCAGCAACATCACTGATGTCATCCCTTCCCCCACATGCAGCAGTAACATCACTGATGTCATCCCTTCCCTACATGCAGCAGCAACATCACTGATGTCATCCCTTCCCTACATGCAGCAGCAACATCACTGATGTCATCCCTTCCCCCACATGCAGCAGCAACATCACTGATGTCATCCCTTCCCCCACATGCAACATCACTGATGTCATCCCTTCCCCCACATGCAGCAGCAACATCACTGATGTCATCCCTTCCCCACATGCAACAGGAACATCACTGATGTCATCCCTTCCCCCACATGCAGCAGCAACATCACTGATGTCATCCCTTCCCCACATGCAACAGGAACATCACTGATGTCATCCCTTCCCCCACATGCAGCAGCAACATCACTGATGTCATCCCTTCCCCACATGCAACAGGAACATCACTGATGTCAAAGTAAAACCAAAACCTTACAGGGGAAAAAAAAAGTTTTGCTGATGAATATGGTAACTCTCAACCTCTCCCCACCTCTCCCCTCCTCCTTTCTATCACTAACCTCTCTCACCCCCCCCTCTCTCCTCCACTTCCCTGCTCCCCCTCTCCCTCTCCCTGCAGATTATGAGAAGATGTTTGGTACTAAGTGTCATGGCTGTGACTTTAAGATCGATGCTGGGGACCGCTTCCTAGAGGCCTTGGGATACAGTTGGCACGACACCTGCTTCGTCTGCGCTGTAAGTCTCCTGATTCACCTGGACCTCTGTCTATGTCACCTCTATCTACATTCATCTCTACCTGTCTACCTCACCTCCTTCTCCATTCGTCTCTACCTGTCTACCTCACCTCCATCTCCATTCGTCTCTACCTGTCTACCTCACCTCCTTCTCCATTCATCTCTACATGTTTACCTCACCTCCATCTCCATTCATCTCTACCTGTCTACCTCACCTCCTTCTCCATTCATCTCTACATGTTTACCTCACCTCCATCTCCATTCGTCCCTACCTGTTTACCTCACCTCCATCTCCATTCGTCTCTACCTGTTTACCTCACCTCCATCTCCATTCGTCTCTACCTGTTTACCTCACCTCCATCTCCATTCGTCTCTACCTGTTTACCTCACCTCCATCTCCATTCGTCTCTACCTCTGTTTACCTCACCTCCATCTCCATTCGTCTCTACCTCTGTTTACCTCACCTCCATCTCCATTCGTCTCTACCTGTTTACCTCACCTCCATCTCCATTCGTCTCTACCTGTTTACCTCACCTCCATCTCCATTCGTCTCTACCTGTTTACCTCACCTCCATCTCCATTCGTCTCTACCTGTTTACCTCACCTCCATCTCATTCGTCTCTACCTGTCTACCTCACCTCCATCTCCATTCGTCTCTACCTGTTTACCTCACCTCCATCTCCATTCGTCTCTACCTCTGTTTACCTCACCTCCATCTCCATTCGTCTCTACCTCTGTTTACCTCACCTCCATCTCCATTTGTCTCTACCTCGGTCTATGTCACCTCTATCTACAGTTGAAGTCGGAAGTTTACCTACACTTAGGTTGGAGTCATTAAAAAAAAATGTTCAACCACTCCACACATTTCTTGTTTAACAAACTATAGTTTTTGCAAGTCGGTTAGGACACAAATAGTTTTTCCAACAATTGTTGACGGACACAATATTTCACTTATAATTCACTGTATCACAATTCCAGTGGGTCAGAAGTTTACTGTGCCTGTGAACAGCTTGAAAAATTCCATCATGGCTTTAGAAGCTTCTGATAGGCTAATTGACATCATTTGAGTCAATTGGAGGTGTACCTGTGGATGTATTTCAAGGCCTACCTTCAAACTCAGTGCCTCTTGGCTTGACATCATGAGAAAATCAAAAGAAATCAGCCAAGACCTCAGAAAAATATTGTTGACCTCAAGTCTGGTTCATCCTTGGGAGAAATTTCCAAATGCCTAAAGGTACCACGTTCATCTGTACAAACAATAGTAGGCATGTATAAACACCATGGAACCATGCAGCCGGAAGGAGGCGGGAAGGAGGTGGGTTCTGTCTCCTAGAAATGAACGTACTTTGGTGTGAAAACTGCAAATCAATCCCAGAACAACAGCAAAGGACCTTGTGAAGATGCTGGAGGAAACAGGTACAAAAGTATCTATATCCACAGTAAAACAAGTCCTATATCGACATAACCTGAAAGGCCGCTCAGCAAGTAAGAAGCCACTGCTCCAAAACCACCATAAAAAGACACCATGTCTTGCAACTGCACATGGGAACAAAGATCTGACTTTTTGGAGAAATGTCCTCTGGTCTAATGAAACAAAAATAGAACTGTTTGGCCATAATGAACATCGTTATGTTTGGGGGAAAAGGGGGGGAGGCTTGCAAGCCGAAGAACACCATCCCAACCGTGAAGCACGGGGGTGGCAGCATCATGTTGTGGGGGTGCTTTGCTGCAGGAGGGACTGATGCACTTCACAAAATAGATGGCATCATGAGAGAGAAAAATTGTGTGTATATATTGAAGCAACAGCTCAAGACATCAGTCAGGAAGTTAAAGCTTGGTCGCAAATGGGTCTTCCAAATGGATAATGACCCCAAGCATACTTCCAAAGTTGTGGCAAAATGGCGTGTGGACAACAAAGTCAAGGTATTGGAGTGGCCATCACAAAGCCCTGACCTCAATCCTATAGAAAAATGTGTGGAAAGAACTGAAAAAGCATGTGCGAGCAAGGAGGCCTACAAACCTGACTCAGCTCTGTCAGGAGGATTGGGCCAAAATTCACCCAACTTATTGTGGGAAGCTTGAGGAAGGCTACCCGGAATGTTTGACCCAAGTTAAACAATTTAAAGGCAATGCACTCAATTAGTATTTGGTAGCATGTAAACGTCTGACCCACTGGGAATGTGATGAAAGAAATAAAAGCTGAAATAAATAATTCTGTCTACTATTATTCTGACATTTCACATTCTTAATATAAAGTGGTGATCCTAACTGATCTAAGACCAGGAATTTTTACTAGGATTAAATGTCAGAAATTGTGAAAAACTGAGTTTAAATGTAGTTGGCTAAGGTGTGAAACGAGGCGGTCTTCTGGTCAGACTCCGGAGACGGGCACAGCGCGCACCACTCCCTAGCATTCTTCTTGCCAATGTCCAGTCTCTTGACAACAAGGTTGATGAAATCCGAGCAAGGGTAGCATTCCAGAGGGACATCAGCGACTGTAACGTCCTTTGCTTCACTGAAACATGGCTCACTGGAGAGACGCTATCCGAAGCGGTGCAGCCAACGGGTTTCTCCACACATCGCGCTGACAGAAACAAACATCTTTCTGGGAAGAAGAGGGGCGGGGGCGTATGCCTCATGGCCAACGTGACATGGTGTGATGAAAGAAACATACAGGAACTCAAATCCTTCTGTTCACCTGATTTAGAATTCCTCACAATCAAATGTAGACCGCATTATCTACCAAGAGAATTCTCTTCGATTATAATCACAGCCGTATATATCCCCCCCCATGCAGACACATCGATGGCTCTGAACGAACTTTATTTAACTCTTTGCAAACTGGAAACAATTTATCCGGAGGCTGCATTCATTGTAGCTGGGGATTTTAACAAGGCTAATCTGAAAACAAGACTCCCCAAATTTTATCAGCATATCGATTGCGCAACCAGGGGAGGAAAGACCTTGGATCATTGTTACTCTAACTTCCGCGACGCATATAAGGCCCTGCCCCGCCCCCCTTTCGGAAAAGCTGACCACGACTCCATTTTGTTGATCCCTGCCTACAGACAGAAACTAAAACAAGAGGCTCCCACGCTGAGGTCTGTCCAACGCTGGTCCGACCAAGCTGACTCCACACTCCAAGACTGCTTCCATCACGTGGACTGGAAGATGTTTCGTATTGCGTCAGATAACAACATTGACGAATACGCTGATTCGGTGTGCGAGTTCATTAGAACTTGCGTTGAAGATGTCGTTCCCATAGCAACGATTAAAACATTCCCTAACCAGAAACCGTGGATTGATGGCAGCATTCGTGTGAAACTGAAAGCGCGAACCACTGCTTTTAATCAGGGCAAGGTGTCTGGTAACATGACCGAATACAAACAGTGCAGCTATTCCCTCCGCAAGGCTATCAAACAAGCTAAGCGCCAGTACAGAGACAAAGTAGAATCTCAATTCAACGGCTCAGACACAAGAGGCATGTGGCAGGGTCTACAGTCAATCACGGACTACAGGAAGAAATCCAGCCCAGTCACGGACCAGGATGTCTTGCTCCCAGGCAGACTAAATAACTTTTTTGCCCGCTTTGAGGACAATACAGTGCCACTGACACGGCCTGCAACGAAAACATGGGGTCTCTCCTTCACTGCAGCCGAGGTGAGTAAGACATTTAAACGTGTTAACCCTCGCAAGGCTGCAGGCCCAGACGGCATCCCCAGCCGCGCCCTCAGAGCATGCGCAGACCAGCTGGCCGGTGTGTTTACGGACATATTCAATCAATCCCTATACCAGTCTGCTGTTCCCACATGCTTCAAGAGGGCCACCATTGTTCCTGTTCCCAAGAAAGCTAAGGTAACTGAGCTAAACGACTACCGCCCCGTAGCACTCACATCCGTCATCATGAAGTGCTTTGAGAGACTAGTCAAGGACCATATCACCTCCACCCTACCTGACACCCTAGACCCACTCCAATTTGCTTACCGCCCAAATAGGTCCACAGACGATGCAATCTCAACCACACTGCACACTGCCCTAACCCATCTGGACAAGAGGAATACCTATGTGAGAATGCTGTTCATCGACTACAGCTCGGCATTCAACACCATAGTACCCTCCAAGCTCGTCATCAAGCTCGAGACCCTGGGTCTCGACCCCGCCCTGTGCAACTGGGTACTGGACTTCCTGACGGGCCGCCCCCAGGTGGTGAGGGTAGGCAACAACATCTCCTCCCCGCTGATCCTCAACACTGGGGCCCCACAAGGGTGCGTTCTGAGCCCTCTCCTGTACTCCCTGTTCACCCACGACTGCGTGGCCACGCACGCCTCCAACTCAATCATCAAGTTTGCGGACGACACAACAGTGGTAGGCTTGATTACCAACAACGATGAGACGGCCTACAGGGAGGAGGTGAGGGCCCTCGGAGTGTGGTGTCAGGAAAATAACCTCACACTCAACGTCAACAAAACTAAGGAGATGATTGTGGACTTCAGGAAACAGCAGAGGGAACACCCCCCCTATCCACATCGATGGAACAGTAGTGGAGAGGGTAGCAAGTTTTAAGTTCCTCGGCATACACATCACAGACAAACTGAATTGGTCCACTCACACAGACAGCATCGTGAAGAAGGCGCAGCAGCGCCTCTTCAACCTCAGGAGGCTGAAGAAATTCGGCTTGTCACCAAAAGCACTCACAAACTTCTACAGATGCACAATCGAGAGCATCCTGGCGGGCTGTATCACCGCCTGGCATGGCAACTGCACCGCCCTCAACCGTAAGGCTCTCCAGAGGGTAGTGAGGTCTGCACAACGCATCACCGGGGGCAAACTACCTGCCCTCCAGGACACCTACACCACCCGATGTCACAGGAAGGCCATAAAGATCATCAAGGACATCAACCACCCGAGCCACTGCCTGTTCACCCCGCTATCATCCAGAAGGCGAGGTCAGTACAGGTGCATCAAAGCTGGGACCGAGAGACTGAAAAACAGCTTCTATCTCAAGGCCATCAGACTGTTAAACAGCCACCACTAACACTGACACTGACTCAACTCCAGCCACTTTAATAATGGGAATTGATGGGAAATGACGTAAATATATCACTAGCCACTTTAAACAATGCTACCTTATATAAATGTTACTTACCCTACATTATTCATCTCATATGCATACGTATATACTGTACTCTATATCATCGACGGTATCCTTATGTAATACATGTATCACTAGCCACTTAATACTATACTATGCCACTTTGTTTACATACTCATCTCATTTGTACATACTGTACTCGATACCATCTACTGTATCTTGCCTATGCTGCTCTGTACCATCACTCATTCATATATCCTTATGTACATATTCTTTATCCCCTTACACTGTGTACAAGACAGTAGTTTTGGAATTGTTAGTTAGATTACTTGTTATTACTGCATTGTCGGAACTAGAAGCACAAGCATTTCGCTACACTCGCACTAACATCTGCTAACCATGTGTATGTGACAAATAAAATTTGATTTGATTTGATGTAAACTTCCGACTTCAACTGTACCTTCGTCTCTACCTGTCTCTCCTGAACCTGCTCCAACCTACGCCTCTCTGCCTGTCTCTCCTGAACCTGCTCCAACCTACGTCTCTCTGCCTGTCTCTCCTGAACCTGCTCCAACCTACGTCTCTCTGCCTGTCTCTCCTGAACCTGCTCCATCCTGGGTCTCTCTGCCTGTCTCTCTTGAACCTGCTCCAACCTCAGTGTCTCTCTCTCTCTCCCTCTCTCTCTCTCAGTTCTGCCAGATCAACCTGGAAGGGAAGACGTTCTACTCTAAGAAGGATAAGCCACTGTGTAAAGGCCATGCCTTTGCTCCCGTCTGAGAGGGAGGGGGGGGGAGAGAGGTGGTTCAGAGGGGACAGGAACCATTCTCTGAACCCTGAAGACCTCCGCATCGCACAGCTCCAGTCACTCTCCACTCCACTGCAAACCAGACAGCTTTTCAGATCCTCACTATCGCTCAGCTAAAGATGTGTTCAGATATACTTCTATCCCTGGACTTTTCAAATGCATCCTGTGCTGGCTCCCTCCCACTGGCTCCCTCTGCTGTCAGTCATACTTCCTGGTCTCTTAGTCTAAGATCTGAAGGAATTTGATGTCAACCTTTTTCCAACTATCTGCCTAGTTTCTCTACTGTTGTTCCTCATAGCAGGTTACTCTAGTATCATGTGTAGTGTTATTACAAACGGAGTAATATCAAGCCTAAGCTCAATGCTGTATATCTCATGTATTACCAGTGAACCACTGAATATGAATATATATATATATATGTGTGTCATTCTCCCTCTGTGATTGTGATGCTAACCACTGTTGTTGACAAGTCATTCTTTACTGCAATGTGTCTAGTCAGTTCAACTGTTTGGGCAGCGGCTGTTCGTTTGGTAAAATAGCACACTTAGCTCCATTTCACTTTGAAGTGGCTTCAAAGTTGAACCAACCATTTTAGTGTGTCATTTTCTAAGATGTTACATTTAACCATCGCTCCACTACCGACTTCATTTAAAGTCCCCTCTTAGTCTCTGGTTCGTTTGATGCCCCTCTATACTCCAGTACTTAAGGAAATATAAGGGGCAACCTTAATCCAGTACTTAAGGTAATATAAGGGGCAACCTTACTGCAGTATTGTTGGTAATGGGCAACCTTACTGTAGTACTGTTGGTAATGGGCAACCTTACTGTAGTACTGTTGGTAATGGGCAACCTTACTGCAGTACTGTTTGTAATGGGCAACCTTACTGTAGTACTGTTGGTAATGGGCAACCTTACTGTAGTACTGTTGGTAATGGGCAACCTTACTGTAGTACTGTTGGTAATGGGCAACCTTAATGTAGTACTGTTGGTAATGGGCAACCTTACTGTAGTACTGTTGGTAATGGGCAACCTTACTGCAGTACTGTTGGTAATGGGCAATCTTACTGTAGTACTGTTGGTAATGGGCAACCTTATTGCAGTACTGTTGGTAATGGGCAACCTTACTGTAGTACTGTTGGTAATGGGCAACCTTACTGCAGTACTGTTGGTAATGGGCAACCTTACTGTAGTACTGTTGGTAATGGGCAACCTTACTGTAGTACTGTTGGTAATGGGCAACCTTACTGTAGTACTGTTGGTAATGGGCAACCTTACTGTAGTACTGTTGGTAATGGGCAACCTTACTCCAGTACTGTTGGTAATGGGCAACCTCACTGCAGTACTGTTGGTAATGGGCAACCTTACTGTAGTACTGTTGGTAATGGGCAACCTTACTGTAGCACTGTTGGTAATGGGCAACCTTACTGTAGTACTGTTGGTAATGGGCAACCTTACTCCAGTACTGTTGGTAATGGGCAACCTTACTCCAGTACTGTTGGTAATGGGCAACCTTACTGTAGTACTGTTGGTAATGGGCAACCTTACTGTAGTACTGTTGGTAATGGGCAACCTTACTGTAGTACTGTTGGTAATGGGCAACCTTACTGTAGTACTGTTGGTAATGGGCAACCTTACTGTAGTACTGTTGGTAATGGGAAACCTTACTGTAGTACTGTTGGTAATGGGCAACCTCACTGCAGTACTGTTGGTAATGGGCAACCTCACTGCAGTACTGTTGGTAATGGGCAACCTTATTGCTGTAAGGAAATCAGTCAATTGGAAAAAATGAATTAGGCCCTAATCTTTGGATTTCACATGACTGGGCAGGGATGCAGCTATGGGACGGCGTAGGCACAGCCAATCAGATTCATTTTTTTTTACCACAATAGGGTTTTATCACGTCCGTCCCCCTTCCCACGCGGGAGGAAGCCGGATGTGGAGGTCCTGGCATGGTTAAACGTGATCTGCGGTTGTGAGTCCGGTTGGACGAACTGCCGAATTCACAAAAAAAACGACGTTGGAGGCATCTTATGGGGAAATAAAGATACAATTCTCCGGCAACAGCTCTGGTGGACGTTCCTTCAGGCAGCGGGCCATTTGCTCTCTCCCTCAAAACGTTCCTTCAGGCAGCGGGCCATTTGCTCTCTCCCTCAAAACGTTCCTTCAGGCAGCGGGCCATTTGCTCTCTCCCTCAAAACGTTCCTTCAGGCTGCGGGCCATTTGCTCTCTCCCTCAAAACGTTCCTTCAGGCTGCGGGCCATTTGCTCTCTCCCTCAAAACGTTCCTTCAGGCTGCGGGCCATTTGCTCTCTCCCTCAAAACGTTCCTTCAGGCAGCGGGCCATTTGCTCTCTCCCTCAAAACGTTCCTTCAGGCAGCGGGCCATTTGCTCTCTCCCTCAAAACGTTCCTTCAGGCTGCGGGCCATTTGCTCTCTCCCTCAAAACGTTCCTTCAGGCTGCGGGCCATTTGCTCTCTCCCTCAAAACGTTCCTTCAGGCTGCGGGCCATTTGCTCTCTCCCTCAAAACGTTCCTTCAGGCTGCGGGCCATTTGCTCTCTCCCTCAAAACGTTCCTTCAGGCTGCGGGCCATTTGCTCTCTCCCTCAAAACGTTCCTTCAGGCTGCGGGCCATTTGCTCTCTCCCTCAAAACGTTCCTTCAGGCTGCGGGCCATTTGCTCTCTCCCTCAAAACGTGAGACATCTGTGGCAATGTGTTGTGTGACAAAACTGCACATTTTAGAGTGGCCTTTGTCCCCGGCACAAGGTGCACCTGTGTAAATAGAACCCTATTCCCTATATAGTGCACTACTTTAGACCAGGGCCCTATTCCCTATATAGTGCACTACTTTAGACCAGGGCCCTATTCCCTATATAGTGCACTACTTTAGACCAGGGCCCTATTCCCTATATAGTGCACTACTTTAGACCAGGGTCCTATTCCCTATATAGCGCACTACTTTAGACCAGGGCCCTATTCCCTATGCCCCATTCCCTATATAAAGTAGTGCACTATATAAAGGAAATAGGGAGTACTTTAGGACACAGACCCATATTGCACTAGTCACTATAGATACTGTAGAACACTCCATATTGATCCCAGAATACTTCACTTCACGACAGCTATATTAGTAATTGATTTAGTTTAAATTAGAATAGTAAAATCATAAAAAAGGATTTAGTATTTTGAAGCATCACTGTCAATGTACTATTTATGGAAATAAACTATGGCTTGTTTACAGGGCTGGGGGTCAAATCCAGTTTAAACTATGGAAGTGAGATCTCACAGAACATTTATAGAATATCGTTACCACTAATTGACTGTTGGAATTGGAGTTGGAATTGTTGTCCTGGGATTTGTAGTCATTGTGTTGTCCTGGGATTTGTAGTCATTGTGTTGTCCTGGGATTTGTAGTCATTGTGCTGTCCTGGGATTTGTAGTCATTGTGCTGTCCTGGGATTTGTAGTCATTGTGTTGTCCTGGGATTTGTAGTCATTGTGTTGTCCTGGGATTTGTAGTCATTGTGCTGTCCTGGGATTTGTAGTCATTGTGTTGTCCTGGGAGTCATTCTATACAAGTGGCTGTATGTATTGAACCAAATACTGTATAATCTAGGGCTCTATTCAATCCCAATCTTTGAAATTCATCTTTACAACGTTAATTACATTTAAAAGCAATGTTCCAAACTGTTTTTTGGCGGAGACTGCATTGGTAAATGCTGTATATATCGGCTCAATAGCAAATTAACCTTTTTTAAAAAAAAATGAAATCTGTAACGCTTCAGCAACACCTGTTTGAATAGAGCTCAAGTCTCACAAGAGGCCTGTAAAGTAGTTCTTTGTTGGGTGTGTTTTGAAACCAAATCATTTAGTAATGTACTGTATTTGTTTGTTTGTTTGTTTGTTTGCAGAGGGCTGAGATGGTTCTCGTCTGACATGAACCCATTCCTACAATTGTACACAATGTCAACCTAATGGTCTGATTCCCCCACTTAACGTCAACTTCTGCTCCAAGAACAATAGGAATATAATTATAGAATAAATTAATATTAAAGTATTGTATACCAAGTGTCTTTTCAAGCTTTGCACACTGAGCTTTTTACAAAAAAGTACTTAGTCAAAATACTTAAATTCGTACGAAAAACTGCTGTATTCATGTGTACACGCTAGAGATGTTTTTAGAGGAACAATTGAAGTCCTTGATAGATGAGCTGTATTGTGTATTAGAACCAGTTAATTCATAAATAAATAAAATGTCAGCATTCCATACTCTCTCTTCCCTCTGCCGACCCGGCGACAGAACGAATCATTTAGACAGGCGGTTTTTCGTCGGACCTCCGTCGGACCGGGAGTTTCAGGTTTGAGGAAAGCGTACAATGTGTCCGACCATTTCTACCGATCTGTTTGGCGGTTATGAATAGTCTATTTTCTATACAGTGGGGCAAAGAAAAGTATTTAGTCAGCCACCAATTGTGCAAGTTCTCCCACTTCAAAAGATGAGAGGCCTGTAATTTTCATCATAGGTACACTTCAACTATGACACACAAAATTAGAAAAAAAATCCAGAAAATCACATTGTAGGATTTTAAATGAATTTATTTGCAAATTATGGTGGAAAATAAGTATTTGGTCAATAACAAAAGTTTATTATAAATTTATAATTATAAATTATTGATGACTAAATACTTTTTTGCCCCACTGTATGTGCGTTTCAATAATGAACCGTTTTC
This sequence comes from Oncorhynchus mykiss, assembly GCF_013265735.2. Lineage (NCBI taxonomy): Eukaryota > Metazoa > Chordata > Actinopteri > Salmoniformes > Salmonidae > Oncorhynchus > Oncorhynchus mykiss. The sequence goes on from NC_048578.1 coordinate 39,446,528, forward strand.
GTTTCTCAGGCATTGTCACGTGGTTAATCATAAACAAATCTGAAGTAAAATGTCTCAAAGTTAAACATGTTACTATTGAAAGAGCACTAGCCTCTTTTAATATGGACACACTGTGATCCAATTGGCTGCTAAAGAAGTGAGAGCATAGAACGCAGAGAGCCTATAGGCCACATGCAGCAGTAGGCGTAGGCCTATAACTCCCATCAACAACTAAGTACAATACGTAGGCCTTAAAGCCGACAATTAAAAACAGTAGAAAATATGCGGAAAATTCTGCTTCTTTCAATCACCTTCATCTCGCTTCTCCGTCTGTCTGTCTCCCTTTCTATCGGTCTTCACTTGAGCTGTTGCTTGTGAAGTTCAACATTGCATCAAATTATCACAGGGCTCAGGACAGGGCAGCACGGCTGGCCCTTAAAAGTACACGGAGAGCTAACATTAATGACATGCATGTCAATCTCTCCTGGCTCAAAAGGGGAAGAGAGATTGACTTCCTCATTACTTGTTTTTGTAAGAGGTATTGATAAGCTGAAGGTACTGAGCTGTCTGTTTAAATAATACTAGCACACAGCTCGGTTACCCATGCATATCCCACAAGTCCAGAACAGACTATGGGAGGTGCACAGTACTACATAGAGACATGACTACATGGAACTCTATTCCACAGTACTACATAGAGCCATGACTACATGGAACTCTATTCCACAGTACTACATAGAGCCATGACTACATGGTACTCTATTCCACAGTACTACAGTACATAGAGCCATGACTACATGGAACTCTATTCCACAGTACTACATAGAGACATGACTACATGGAACTCTATTCCACAGTACTACATAGAGCCATGACTACATGGAACTCTATTCCACAGTACTACAGTACATAGAGCCATGACTACATGGAACTCTATTCCACAGTACTACATAGAGCCATGACTACATGGACCTCTATTCCACAGTACTACATAGAGCCATGACTACATGGAACTCTATTCCACAGTACTACATAGAGCCATGACTACATGGAACTCTATTCCACAGTACTACATAGAGACATGACTACACCGAACTCTATTCCACAGTACTACATAGAGCCATGACTACACAGAACTCTATTCCACAGTACTACATAGAGCCATGGCTACATGGAACTCTATTCCACAGTACTACATAGAGCCATGACTACATGGAACTCTATTCCACAGTACTACATAGAGACATGACTACACCGAACTCTATTCCACAGTACTACATAGAGCCATGACTACACAGAACTCTATTCCACAGTACTAAATAGAGCCATGACTACATGGAACTCTATTCCACAGTACTACATAGAGACATGACTACACAGAACTCTATTCCACAGTACTACATAGAGCCATGACTACACAGAACTCTATTCCACAGTACTAAATAGAGCCATGACTACATGGAACTCTATTCCACAGTTCCACATAGAGACATGACTACACCGAACTCTATTCCACAGTACTACATAGAGCCATGACTACATGGAACTCTATTCCACATCAGGTAACTGATACCAGCAGTAGAATCAGATTTAAAAAGCAGGTAAAAATACACCTTATGGAACAGCGGGGACTGTGAAGCAGCATAAACATAGGCACAGACACATGATGACATACACACTATACACACACATACACATGGATTTTGTGTTGTAGATATGTGGTAGTGGAGAATGGGCCTGAGGGCACACACTTATTGTGTTGGGAATTATTTTATGAATGTATTGTAATGTTTTTAAAATGATATAACTGCCTTAATTTTGCCAGACCCCAGGAAGAGTAGCTGCTGCCTTGACAGCAGCTAATGATGATCCATAATAAATACAGAACAGGGTCTGGTACGAAGCTGTTGCTAACGAACTTGCAACATTGTATCAACTAGCCTGTTCCGGCCCCTCAGTTTCCTGCGGCAGAGAACTGAACAGAACCCTGTTGTATTTATGATGTTTCCATGGTGATCATCAGATCATAATATTTTTCCTTTTCACATCGATGCTTGGTGATTATAGAGAAGTGTTCAAATACTGACAAACTATCCTTCGCAATAGAAGTTTTTATAAAAATTTTTTTTAAAACGAATAAAAATAAAGACTTGTTGACTTGTGTGAGGCGAAGAAGAAATGAGTGGTGTACGTGGTGAGTTTAAGACTATAAGACATAAATAATTGCCAATTGAGCACGTTCCTACATACGCATCCATTCTGCACCTTATTTTCGCCACACACCCTTACCCTTCCTCTTGATGCAAAAAAAAATGTTTTATTATATTGAAGACACGTTATCTTTAGATGCTTTTCCCTGACAGCCGCGCAACGCAATAATCAGGGAGACATATTGTCATGCGCGCTACCCAAATTGCAGACTTCGCAAACACACTTGTGGTTTTGAAACACTCCACAGCTATTTTTTGTTTAAATAAGCTAGTGATCCTCTGTGGCTAAGTTATGCTCCCTACTGAAGTCTTTTTTTATTGTTTATTTAGACCGGATTAATGATATAATTTTACTTTAGGGGAATCCTTCATCCTAACACTGCACTGTGCACATGCTGAATCCAGAGATCCACCCTATTTTTTTGTATTTATTTCACATTTATTTAACTAGGCAGTTGAGAACAAATTCTCATTTACAATGACGGCCTACCCCAGCCAAACACAGACGACGCTGGGTCATTGTCCGCTGCCCTATGGGGCTCCATATCATGGCCGGTTGTGATACAGCCTGGAATCGAACCAGGGTCTGTAGTGACGCCTCTGGCATTGAGAGGCAGTGAGCGCTGCGCCCCTTTATCCAAAAAGCGGGAATGCAGACAACAAGCTTAGGTCTGCATATTATTGCCATAGAATCGCATTGGACAGATTTTGGCAAGAGTGAGCCCTCTCACTTCGCCTCACCCTCTCTGCTCAAATCACAGTATCTCACCGGAGAAAGCATCTGAGAGAGCGAAATAGTGCCCCTCTATATTTATCTGTTTATCTGATGCTTATAGTATGACATACTTTTTTGGTCCAGACAGCATCAGTCCGTGTTGCCCAGCAACAGCCCCAAAACACAACTGCTCTAGAGGAGATCTGCATGGAGGAATGGGCCAAAATACCAGCAATAGTGTGTGAAAACCTTGTGAAGACTTACAGAAAACATTTGACCTCTGTCATTGCCAACAAAGGGTAAATAACAAAGTATTGAGATAAACTTTTGTTATTGACCAAATACTTATTTTCCACCAGAATTTGCAAATAAATTCATTTAAAATCCTACAATGTGATTTTCTGGATTTTTTTTCTCATTTTGTCTGTCATAGTTGAAGTGTACCTATGATGAAAATTACAGGCCTCTCTCATCTCATCTTTTTAAGTGGGAGAACTTGCACAATTGGTGGCTGACTAAATACTTTTTTGCCCCACTGTACCTTTTCCTTGTTGGCCAAAAAGCTCAATTTTAGTCTCATCTGACCAGAGTATCTTCTCCCACATGACTTTTGGTGAACACCAAATGTGTTTGCTTATTTTTTTCTTTAAGCAATGGCTTTTTTCTGGCCACTCTTCTGTAAAGCCCAGCTCTGTGGAGTGTTTGGCTTAAAGTGGTCATATGGACAGATACTCCAATCTCCGCTGTGGAGCTTTGCAGCTCCTTCAGGGTTATCTTTGGTCTCTTTGTTGCCTCTCTGGTAAATGCCCTCCTTGGGATGCAGACTCTCCCTAGCCATTTTGGGATGCAGACTCTCCCTAGCCATTTTAGGATGCAGACTCTCCCTAGCCATTTTGGGATGCAGACTCTCCCTAGCCATTTTGGGATGCAGACTCTCCCTAGCCATTTGGGTTACATCCCCATGGTCTTCTGTTTGACTAAAAGCACTGAAAGTAAAACTCTTCAGCCGTTGTTTTAACAATATATAATTTATTTACATAGATTTCAGGTTGAATTACTATACAAACCTTTCTGAAATGTCATCGTTAGATATATACATAAGGCCAAGTAAACACTTGAAAGCACTTAGAAACGAATTTCCAAAATTCTACCCACAAATCCATATCACCGTTATCATTGTCTGAAAAGTTACATAAAAGTGCCTCGACTAAACAGACGCTTTTTTTCTATCTCCACAAAAGTTTTTTTTTACCACACTTTACACTGAGTATACAAAACATTATGAACACCTGCTCTTTCCATGACATAGACTGAATGCTATGATCCCTTATGGACGTCACATGTTAAATCCACCTTCAATCAGTGTAGATGAAGGGGAGGAGACATGTAGATGAAGGGGAGGAGACAAGTTACAGAATGATTTTTAAGCCTTGCGACAATTGAGACATGGGTTGTGTATGTGTGTGCCATTCAGAGGGTGAGTGGGTAAGACAAAATATTTAAGTGCCTGTGCACGGAGTATGATAGTAGGTGCCAGGCACAGTGGTTTGACTGTGTGAAGAACTGCAACGCTGCTGGGTTTTTCCACGCCCAACGGTTGCCTGCGTGTCCACCATCCAAAGGACGTCCAGCCAACTTGACACAACTGTGGGAAGTATTGGAGTCAACATGGGTCAGCATCCCTGTGGAACGCTTTCGACACCTTGAAGAGTCCATACCCCGACCAATTGAGTCTGTTCTGAGGGCCAAAGGGGGAAGGGGGGGTGAAACTCAATATTAGGAGGGTGTTCCTAATGTTTGGTATACCCAGTGACAATAAGGAACAGAAAAGTTTTTAAAAAAACAAACAAAAAAAAAAAAGGAATTATATAATTGCATAAGCGCTGTGTTGCGTGAGATACATACAGCATTTATTTTACTTGCAGAAAGGCAAGGAACATTGAATCAAGGAAATAAATAGAAAAAAAACATATAGTAGTCGATTTATTTTCTGTTCAAAAAAGGAAATTGATTTCAGTCGGAGTGAAACATCAAGATCACACAGATGGAAATTCTTGACACTGAATAACAGTGATTGAAGCTGAGGAAATGTAGTGTGTGAAAGGTATCAGTTTTTCCATCTAAGCAGAGTCCACAACTCTCTTGGTAAAAGCATCCATGTCATTTAAAAAAACTGTCAAACTTGAGCTTTCAATCCGAGAGAGAAGAAAGCTTCGCGACGGAAATGGCATTTTGTCATCCATTATGACAGCTAGTGATGTTTGTGTCAGACAAAGACCACGGAGTCCCAAATTGCACCCTATTCCCTATGTAAGTGCAATATGTTAGCCCAGGTCAAAAATAGTGGACTTACATAGGGGATAGGGTGCCATTTGGGAGCAATGCTAAGTTAGATGTTATCTGTTGTGGGTGGGTGGGAGTCTGGATCCAGTGTCTTCCGGGGGTTGATGAGATACTGTTATGCGCTTAGAAAACACATCACTGTCCATCATGGAAAAGGTGATAACGACTGTGCTACACAGTCATATTCTCACTATAGAACTGCCATGAACTATCTATGATGTGATGGATTGTGCAGCCTGGTCACCCGTGACACAAGTCAATATTCGACGTCCATCCATGTCTGAGGACGTCGGGAGATGAAGTGGAAACCGGCCAGTAGGGGACAACGGCGAGCACTTACCTTCAAGCAGGTTTCTGTTTTACTACGGTGATGGGGGTGGTGGACAGGCAAAAGCATCTGCCTCTGATTTTACAGGTTACGAATACAAATCCAGCGATTAAACATCTGTTTATTTTGTTTTTTTGTTTTAAGCCTCAAACCTCAACCCTTACCTTAACCAATCAGAGTTAATGCCTAACCTTAACCTTAAACACTTCGAAATTTGACATTTGGAACAACTACGAAAATTTACGTTTGAGAAACATGGATGAACGTTTAATTCTGACATGAGACTGTGAGAGATTGTAGGAAATTTGTGTAGTGGTGTTCTGTCTCCAGTAGTTACCAGTGTAGTAGTATTGGTGTTCTGTCTCCAGTAGTTACCAGTGTAGTGGTGTTCTGTCTCCAGTAGTTGCCAGGGTAGTAGTAGTGGTGTTCTGTCTACAGTAGTTACCCGTGTATTGGTGTTCTGTCTCCAGTAGTTACCAGTGTAGTGGTTTTCTGTCTCAAGTAGTTACCAGTGTAGTAGTATTGGTGTTCTGTCTCCATTAGTTACCAGTGTAGTAGTAGTGGTGTTCTGTCTCCAGTAGTTACCAGTGTAGTAGTAGTGGTGTTCTGTCTCCAGTAGTTACCAGTGTAGTGGTGTTCTGTCTCCAGTAGTTACCAGTGTAGTCGTAGTGGTGTTCTGTCTCCAGTAGTTACCAGTGTAGTGGTGTTCTGTCTCCAGTAGTTACCAGTGTAGTCGTAGTGGTGTTCTGTCTCCAGTAGTTACCAGTGTAGTGGTGTTCTGTTACCAGTGTAGTGGTGTTCTGTCTCCAGTAGTTACCAGTGTAGTGGTGTTCTGTCTCCAGTAGTTACCAGTATAGTGGTGTTCTGTCTCCAGTAGTTACCAGTGTAGTGGTGTTCTGTCTCCAGTAGTTACCAGTATAGTGGTGTTCTGTCTCCAGTAGTTACCAGTGTAGTAGTAGTGGTGTTCTGTCTCCAGTAGTTACCAGTGTAGTAGTAGTAGTGATCTGTCTCCAGTAGTTACCAGTATAGTGGTGTTCTGTCTCCAGTAGTTACCAGTGTAGTGGTGTTCTGTCTCCAGTAGTTACCAGTGTAGTAGTATTGGTGTTCTGTCTCCAGTAGTTACCAGTGTAGTGGTGTTCTGTCTCCAGTAGTTACCAGTGTAGTAGTATTGGTGTTCTGTCTCCAGTAGTTACCAGTATAGTGGTGTTCTGTCTCCAGTAGTTACCAGTGTAGTAGTGTTCTGTCTCCAGTAGTTACCAGTGTAGTAGTAGTGGTGTTCTGTCTCCAGTAGTTACCAGTATAGTGGTGTTCAGTCTCCAGTAGTTACCAGTGTAGTGGTGTTCTGTCTTCAGTAGTTACCAGTGTAGTGGTGTTCTGTCTCCAGTAGTTACCAGTGTAGTAGTGTTCTGTCTCCAGTAGTTACCAGTGTAGTAGTAGTGGTGTTCTGTCTCCAGTAGTTACCAGTGTAGTAGTAGTGGTGTTCTGTCTCCATTAGTTACCAGTGTAGTAGTAGTGGTGTTCTGTCTCCAGTAGTTACCAGTGTAGTAGTAGTGGTGTTCTGTCTCCATTAGTTACCAGTGTAGTAGTAGTGGTGTTCTGTCTCCAGTAGTTACCAGTGTAGTAGTAGTGGTGTTCTGTCTCCAGTAGTTACCAGTGTAGTAGTAGTGGTGTTCTGTCTCCAGTAGTTCCCAGTGTAGTAGTAGTGGTGTTCTGTCTCCAGTAGTTACCAGTGTAGTAGTAGTGTTGTGTCTCCAGTAGTTACCAGTGTATTGGTGTTCTGTCTCCAGTAGTTACCTGTGTAGTAGTAGTGGTGTTCTGTCTCCAGTAGTTACCAGTGTAGCGGTGTTCTGTCTCCAGTAGTTACCAGTGTAGTGGTGTTCTGTCTCCAGTAGTTACCAGTGTAGTGGTGTTCTGTCTCCAGTAGTTACCAGTGTAGTGGTGTTCTGTCTCTAGTAGTTACCAGTGTAGTAGTAGTGGTGTTCTGTCTCCAGTAGTTACCAGTGTAGTAGTGGTGTTCTGTCTCCAGTAGTTACCAGTGTAGTGGTGTTCGGTCTCTAGTAGTTACCAGTGCAGTAGTAGTGGTGTTCTGTCTCCAGTAGTTACCAGTATAGTAGTAGTAGTGGTGTTCTGTCTCCAGTAGTTACCAGTATAGTAGTAGTAGTGGTGTTCTGTCTCCAGTAGTTACCAGTATAGTAGTAGTAGTGGTGTTCTGTCTCCAGTAGTTACCAGTGTAGTAGTAGTGGTGTTCTGTCTCCATTAGTTACCAGTGTAGTAGTAGTGGTGTTCTGTCTCCAGTAGTTACCAGGGTAGTAGTAGTGGTGTTCTGTCTCCAGTAGTTACCAGTGTAGTGGTGTTCTGTCTCCAGTAGTAACCAGTGTAGTGGTGTTCTGTCTCCAGTAGTTACCAGTGTAGTAGTAGTGGTGTTCTGTCTCCAGTAGTTACCAGTGTAGTGGTGTTCTGTCTCCAGTAGTTACCAGTGTAGTAGTAGTGGTGTTCTGTCTCCAGTAGTTACCAGTGTAGTAGTAGTGGTGTTCTGTCTCCAGTAGTTACCAGTGTAGTGGTGTTCTGTCTCCAGTAGTTACCAGTGTAGTAGTGTTCTGTCTCCAGTAGTTAGTTACCAGTATAGTGGTGTTCTGTCTCCAGTAGTTACCAGTGTAGTGGTGTTCTGTCTCCAGTAGTTACCAGTGTAGTGGTGTTCTGTCTCCAGTAGTTACCAGTGTAGTAGTAGTGGTGTTCTGTCTCCAGTAGTTACCAGTGTAGTAGTAGTGGTGTTCTGTCTCCAGTAGTTACCAGTGTAGTAGTAGTGGTGTTCTGTCTCCAGCAGTTACCAGTGTAGTAGTAGTGGTGCTCTGTCTCCAGTAGTTACCAGTGTAGTAGTAGTGGTGTTCTGTCTCCAGTAGTTACCAGTGTAGTAGTAGTGGTGTTCTGTCTCCAGTAGTTACCAGTGTAGTGGTGTTCTGTCTCCAGTAGTTACCAGTGTAGTGGTGTTCTGTCTCTAGTAGTTACCAGTGTAGTAGTGGTGGTGTTCTGTCTCCAGTAGTTACCAGTGTAGTAGTGTTCTGTCTCCAGTAGTTAGTTACCAGTATAGTGGTGTTCTGTCTCCAGTAGTTACCAGTGTAGTGGTGTTCTGTCTCCAGTAGTTACCAGTGTAGTGGTGTTCTGTCTCCAGTAGTTACCAGTGTAGTTGTAGTGGTGTTCTGTCTCCAGTAGTTACCAGTGTAGTAGTAGTGGTGTTCTGTCTCCAGTAGTTACCAGTGTAATAGTAGTGGTGCTCTGTCTCCAGTAGTTACCAGTGTAGTAGTAGTGGTGTTCTGTCTCCAGTAGTTACCAGTGTAGTAGTAGTGGTGTTCTGTCTCCAGTAGTTACCAGTGTAGTAGTAGTGGTGTTCTGTCTCCAGTAGATACCAGTGTAGTAGTAGTGGTGTTCTGTCTCCAGTAGTTACCAGGGTAGTAGTAGTGATGTTCTGCCTCCAGTAGATACCAGTGTAGTAGTAGTGGTGTTCTGTCTCCAGTAGTTACCAGGGTAGTAGTAGTGATGTTCTGCCTCCAGTAGTTACCAGTGTAGTAGTAGTGTTGTGTCTCCAGTAGTTACTAGTGTAGTAGTAGTGGTGTTCTGTCTCCAGTAGTTACCAGTGTAGTAGTGTTATGTCTCCAGTAGTTACCAGTGTAGTAGTGTTCTGTCTCCAGTAGTTACCAGTATAGTAGTAGTAGTGATGTTCTGTCTCCAGTAGTTACCAGTGTAGTAGTAGTGGTGTTCTGTCTCCAGTAGTTACCAGTGTAGTAGTAGTGGTGTTCTGTCTCCAGTAGTTACCAGTGTAGTAGTAGTGGTGTTCTGTCTCCAGTAGTTACCAGTGTAGTGGTGTTCTGTCTCCAGTAGTAACCAGTGTAGTGGTGTTCTGTCTCCAGTAGTTACCAGTGTAGTAGTGTTCTGTCACCAGTAGTTACCAGTGTAGTAGTAGTGTTGTGTCTCCAGTAGTTACCAGTGTAGTAGTAGTGGTGTTCTGTCTCCAGTAGTTACCAGTGTAGTAGTATTGGTGTTCTGTCTCCAGTAGTTACCAGTGTAGTAGTATTGGTGTTCTGTCTCCAGTAGTTACCAGTGTAGTGGTGTTCTGTCTCCAGTAGTTACCAGTGTAGTAGTGTTCTGTCTCCAGTAGTTACCAGTGTAGTAGTGTTCTGTCTCCAGTAGTTACCAGTGTAGTAGTGTTCTGTCTCCAGTAGTTACCAGTGTAGTAGTGTTCTGTCTCCAGTAGTTACCAGTGTAGTGGTGTTCTGTCTTCAGTAGTTACCAGTGTCGTAGTGTTGTGTCTCCAGTAGTTACCAGTGTAGTAGTAGTGGTGTTCTGTCTCCAGTAGTTACCAGTGTAGTGGTGTTCTGTCTCCAGTAGTTACCAGTGTAGTAGTGTTCTGTCACCAGTAGTTACCAGTGTAGTAGTAGTGGTGATCTGTCTCCAGTAGTTACCAGTGTAGTAGTGTTCTGTCTCCAGTAGTTACCAGTGTAGTAGTGTTATGTCTCCAGTAGTTACCAGTGTAGTAGTGTTCTGTCTCCAGTAGTTACCCGTATAGTAGTAGTGGTGTTCTGTCTCCAGTAGTTACCAGTGTAGTAGTAGTGGTGTTCTGTCTCCAGTAGTTACCAGTGTAGTAGTGTTCTGTCTCCAGTGGTTACCAGTGTCGTAGTGTTCTGTCTCCAGTAGTTACCAGTGTAGTAGTGTTCTGTCTCCAGTAGTTACCAGTGTAGTGGTGTTCTGTCTCCAGTAGTTACCAGTGTAGTAGTAGTGGTGTTCTGTCTCCAGTAGTTACCAGTGTAGTAGTAGTGGTGTTCTGTCTCCAGTAGTTACCAGTGTAGTAGTAGTGGTGTTCTGTCTCCAGTAGTTACCAGTGTAGTAGTAGTGGTGTTCTGTCTCCAGTAGTTACCAGTGTAGTATTGTTCTGTCTCCAGTAGTTACCAGTGTCGTAGTGTTCTGTCTCCAGTAGTTACCAGTGTAGTAGTGTTCTGTCTCCAGTAGTTACCAGTGTAGTAGTAGTGTTCTGTCTCCAGTAGTTACCAGTGTAGTAGTAGTGGTGTTCTGTCTCCAGTAGTTTACCAGTGTAGTAGTGTTGTGTCTCCAGTAGTTACCAGTGTAGTAGTGTTCTGTCTCCAGTAGTTACCAGTGTAGTAGTGTTCTGTCTCCAGTAGTTACCAGTGTAGTGGTGTTCTGTCTCCAGTAGTTACCAGTGTCGTAGTGTTCTGTCTCCAGTAGTTACCAGTGTCGTAGTGTTCTGTCTCCAGTAGTTACCAGTGTAGTAGTGTTCTGTCTCCAGTAGTTACCAGTGTCGTAGTGTTCTGTCTCCAGTAGTTACCAGTGTCGTAGTGTTCTGTCTCCAGTAGTTACCAGTGTAGTAGTGTTCTGTCTCCAGTAGTTACCAGTGTCGTAGTGTTCTGTCTCCAGTAGTTACCAGTGTCGTAGTGTTCTGTCTCCAGTAGTTACCAGTGTAGTAGTGTTCTGTCTCCAGTAGTTACCAGTGTCGTAGTATTGGTACATACTATATGTTCGTTGTAGTTACAATTCCATGTTGAAATTAAAGTTAAACGCTTATATAGAAATAATCAGGCAGTAGTATGGTGTCTCCATATACGGAGATGACGTATTTTTAAAGGAAAGAAAAGTGTAGAAACGTATTCATCAAAACAATCCCTTAAAGGTAGACTCAGTGAGATGACAACGAGAAGATATTGAGATGAGCAAGATGCAAGACTTTGCTCTCACAAAGTCACTCAGAGTACCTGTGTTGGTGCAGGGTGTTGGCTGTGTGCACTGCTACAGCGTGGTAGCTACGGGACGAAAACACATGAGAACACAAGTCCCGTGCCTCAATGCTCTTCGTTGTTTGGAACTTCACCAGATATTGTGTTTTACTGAATCGCTGAGTCCACCTTTAATCTTTAGCAGTATAAGAGACCTCAGATGAAACAGCAGAATGTTAGGCAAACACATTACAGAGTTACACTTTGACAAATGTTACACCAATTTGTTTAAAGTTTGTAACTTTTTTTTTTTGGACTCCATATTAAAATATAATGTACATTGCTATACAAAGTAGTGATATAATAAAGGGTTTTGTATTACTGATAAAACAAATAGTATGAAAACGGAAACAATTGGGAAGGCAAAGGAAATGAGAAAACAAATCGTTCTGATGTAATTAGCATTATAGGGACAAATCAAGAGGAAAACAGATGTGCTCATTGGTACACACCAACGAGTTACACTGAGACAATGTGGTAATTCACTAACAATATGGGTCTGTATCCCAAATGGCACCCTATTCCCTATATAGTAGTGCACTACTTTTGACCAGAGCCCTATGGGATTTTCTATGGGCCCTATTTCCTATGCGAGCCCTGGTCTGAAAGTAGTGCACTAAATAGAGACCAGGGTGCCATTTGAGATGTAGCTAATGGTAATTCACTAATGTTGTTCAGAAGATGAAGTGGCCTCAAATGGTATTCAGAAAACTTTGGTTTACCGATTCTGCTGACAAAAACATTATGTAAAGTGACAGTATCCAGCTGGTATAGAAAAGTATTTACATATTACATTATGATGAAGTAGCTATTCCCACACAATGGAAAACACAGGGCGTACTCCTCCAGGGTGTTACTAGATTAGTCATGTTGTCAACGAACCAGGAACTATGGACAGAGTCGTCTGTTTTGACTATGTTCTGTAATATCATATATTGAACAGAAATATCCTTTGACCTGGGTTGTTACAAGAACTGCAAACGAGAAAGAATGTCAGTGTTCAGGAATACTTGGATAAGTCATGACCATCGTTGTTATCCTAAAGTATAAAGATCTAACACATTCTGTATTTCTCTCTGCCATTGTGTCCACAAGAAAATAAAATACATAAATATACATTCCAGGTAAACTGACTGGCAATCATGAAAGCTCTCTCCCTCTCTCGCTCTGTCTTTCAGTCTCTCTGTTCTCTGTTCTCTCTCTCTCCCTCTGGTCTCTCTCCCTCTGGTCTCTCTCTCTCTCTCTGGTCTCTCTCTCTCTGGTCTCTCTCTCTCTCTCTCGTCTCTCTCTGGTCTCTCTCTCTCTGGTCTCTCTCTCTCTGGTCTCTCTCTCTCTGGTCTCTCTCTCTCCCTCTGGTCTCTCTCTCTCTCTCTGTCTCTCTATTCAACTTTGTGAGACTCTTTCAACCCAATCCTGAAGCTGAGGACTATGTCCATGTTCCAAATGGCCCCCTATTCACTTTATAGTAGTGCACTATTTTTAACCAGGGCCCATAGCAGGTCTGGTCTAAAGTAGTACACTATATAGGGAATAGGGTGCCACGTGAGATACATATTGTGGCTCTACAGGGTTGACTCCACCATCATAGCACTGGGAAAGAACCACTTTGTAAATTAACTTTTGTACCAAATGGTACCCTAATACACCAGGGCCCTATGCACTATATAGGGAACAGAAACACCAGGGCCCTTTTTTAGGAATTAGTTTTGAAGAGAGGGAGAGGGAATCAGAGCGAGAGAGAGTAAGAGAGAGGGAGGGAGAGAGAGAGAGATAGATGGAGAGAGAGAGAGGGAGAAGGGGCGAGGGAGAGAGAGAGAGTGAGAGACCGTCGGGCCTACTTAGCAAACTGAGGAATTTGATAAATATGAAAACTCACCATGATACATTTAGTAATATTACATTTGAAACAAAAAAGCAAAATCTACATTGTCTTGGGCTTAAAGTAAAAACAACTGTAATCACTTCTGAAGTGTATCTGACCGATAACTAACTTTTACTTTTAAAAGTCTAACCAACCAAAAATCGAAAATATTGATTTGAGAGCAGAAGAGCTGCGGAGAGCCTAAACAGATACATTATGTTACAGACTCTGTACTGCGGTGAAGTTTCACTTTGACTTGATACAGTACAGCAACAATCAAACATAATATATACGACATGTGTTCTTTAGAATCATGAGATGTGTTCTTTAGAATCAGGAGATGTGTTTATTAGAATCATGAGATGTGTTCTTTAGAATCGTGAGATGTGTTCTTTAGAATCGTGAGATGTGTTCTTTAGAATCGTGAGATGTGTTCTTTAAAATCGTGAGATGTGTTCTTTAGAATCGTGAGATGTGTTCTTTAGAATCATGAGATGTGTTCTTTAGAATCATGAGATGTGTTCTTTAGAATCAGGAGATGTGTTCTTTAGAATCGTGAGATGTGTTCTTTAGAATCGTGAGATGTGTTCTTTAGAATCATGAGATGTGTTCTTTAGAATCATGAGATGTGTTCATTAGAATCAGGAGATGTGTTCTTTAGAATCAGGAGATGTGTTCTTTAGAATCAGGAGATGTGTTCATTAGAATCATGAGATGTGTTCTTTAGAATCAGGAGATGTGTTCTTTAGAATCATGAGATGTGTTCATTAGAATCATGAGATGTGTTCTTTAGAATCGTGAGATGTGTTCTTTAGAATCGTGAGATGTGTTCTTTAGAATCGTGAGATGTGTTCTTTAGAATCGTGAGATGTGTTCTTTAGAATCGTGAGATGTGTTCTTTAGAATCGTGAGATGTGTTCTTTAAAATCGCGAGATGTGTTCTTTAGAATCGCGAGATGTATTCTTTAGAATCGTGAGATGTGTTCTTTAGAATCGTGAGATGTGTTCTTTAGAATCGTGAGATGTGTTCTTTAGAATCGTGAGATGTGTTCTTTAGAATCATGACGTAAAATCTACGGCCTGCCTAAAAGTCCAGCTCATTTCCTTTTTAAAACCATAGGTGATGACAGATGGATAAACAGATCAGATTACACCACAGGGTTAATGGATGGACAGTGAGTGGATGTCATAGACCCTAGAGTGATAACCGTGTGTTACTTTCCAGTTGCAGAAATAAATCTACCCTGCAGGTTGACCACACATTGGTAAGAGAGCGGCAAGACAGATTTCTCTGGGAGGTTAGATGAGATATTGAACACTATCTTGTTTGTCTCTGACTTAACGTAAACATAAATAATCCATCTTGACATTGTGACGTTGTCTTTAGATGATGGCCATGGGTAATGTGATTATTTTGCATATTGCTACTTTGTGGCCAAGTTTGGCCCATGTGTTGGTAAATGCTTGTCGGTCATCTCATCCTAAGTCTCTTGGATATAAGGCTATACTTTAAACCTTGATGGCTACTGAACTTGACTTAAAAAACATAAAGAGCTCTTTCCACTCCTGTCTGACATAGTTATATACCATACCGTGTACCAGATATCCTCTCCAAGATTCAATCCGATCATGATTTGCCGACAATGCACCTTTTTAAAGGCAATTTCCAATTGAGCCGACATATGCACCCTTTACCTTGAATGTAATCTCCGCAAATGTGGGAACATTGCCTTTAACAGATGCATTGTCGACATCGCCATACGGATTGAATCCCTACCTTACTTTGACAAAAGCACATCACCCAGAAACAACTTCACAGGACCAGCTCCCTCCCAGGTCCTGCTTTCCCCAGACATCCGGGATCTGAATGGAGACATGGGGTAGATATAACATACATGAACCCTGTTCCCAAATCCTGCTTCTGTTTAGCTCCTCTTGTCTCATAGAGGAGAGGAGAGAGAGGGGGGGAGTGTTCCGTTCTTCTCTTCTCACTTGTAAAGGAGGGGGGAGTGTTCCGTTCTTCTCTTCTCTCTTGTAAAGGAGGGGAGAGAGAGGAGGAGTGTTCCGTTCTTCTCTCTTGTAAAGGAGGGGAGAGAGAGGGGGAGTGTTCCGTTCTTCTCTTCTTTCTTGTAAAGGAGGGGAGAGAGAAGGGGAGTGTTCCATTCTCTTCTCTCTTGTAAAGGAGGGGCGAGAGAGGGGGAGTGTTCCGTTCTTCTCTTCTCTCTTGTAAAGGAGGGGAGAGAGAGGGGGAGTGTTCCGTTCTTCTCTTCTCTCTTGTAAAGGAGGGGAGAGAGAGGGGGAGAGTTCCGTTCTTCTCTTCTCTCTTGTAAAGGAGGGGAGAGAGAGGGAGAGTGTTCCGTTCTTCTCTTCTCTCTTGTAAAGGAGGGGAGAGAGAGGGGGAGTGTTCCGTTCTTCTCTCTTGTAAAGGAGGGGAGAGAGAGGGGGAGTGTTCTTCTCTTCTCTCTTGTAAAGGAGGGGAGAGAGAGGTGGAGTGTTCCGTTCTTCTCTATTCTCTTGTAAAGGAGGGGAGAGAGAGGAGGAGTGTTCCGTTCTTCTCTCTTGTAAAGGAGGGGAGAGAGAGGGGGAGTGTTCCGTTCTTCTCTTCTCTCTTGTAAAGGAGGGGAGAGAGAGGAGGAGTGTTCCGTTCTTCTCTCTTGTAAAGGAGGGGAGAGAGAGGGGGAGTGTTCTGTTCTTCTCTCTTGTAAAGGAGGGGAGAGAGAGGGGGAGTGTTCTGTTCTTCTCTCTTGTAAAGGAGGGGAGAGAGAGAGGGAGTGTTCCGTTCTTCTCTTCTCTCTTGTAAAGGAGGGGAGAGAGAGGGGGAGTGTTCCGTTCTTCTCTTCTCTCTTGTAAAGGAGGGGAGAGAGAGGTGGAGTGTTCCGTTCTTCTCTATTCTCTTCTAAAGGAGGGGAGAGAGAGGAGGAGTGTTCCGTTCTTCTCTCTTGTAAAGGAGGGGAGAGAGAGGGGGAGTGTTCCGTTCTTCTCTTCTCTCTTGTAAAGGAGGGGAGAGAGAGGAGGAGTGTTCCGTTCTTCTCTCTTGTAAAGGAGGGGAGAGAGAGGGGGAGTGTTCTGTTCTTCTCTCATGTAAAGGAGGGGAGAGAGAGGGGGAGTGTTCTGTTCTTCTCTCTTGTAAAGGAGGGGAGAGAGAGGGAGTGTTCCGTTCTTCTCTTCTCTCTTGTAAAGGAGGGGAGAGAGAGGGGGAGTGTTCCGTTCTTCTCTTCTCTCTTGTAAAGGAGGGGAGAGAGAGGTGGAGTGTTCCGTTCTTCTCTATTCTCTTGTAAAGGAGGGGTGAGAGAGGGGGATTGTTCCGTTCTTCTCTTCTCTCTTGTAAAGGAGGGGAGGGAGAGGAGGAGTGTTCCGTTCTTCTCTCTTGTAATGGAGGGGAGAGAGAGGGGGAGTGTTCTGTTCTTCTCTCTTGTAAAGGAGGGGAGAGAGAGGGGGAGTGTTCCGTTCTTCTCTTCTCTCTTGTAAAGGAGGGGAGAGAGAGAGGGAGTGTTCCGTTCTTCTCTTCTCTCTTGTAAAGGAGGGGAGAGAGAGAGGGAGTGTTCCGTTCTTCTCTTCTCTCTTGTAAAGGAGGGGAGAGGGGGGGGGGAGTGTTCCATTCTTCTCTTCTCTCTTGTAAAGGAGGGGCGAGAGAGGGGGAGTGTTCTCCTCTCCTCTCATGTGTCTGTATATTCTACCCTGTTCCAGTCATCTCCTTTTTTAGGTGGCCGATCTCAAATAGCACTCTATTACCTAGGTAGTCCCCTACATTGGTGCACTATCTAGGGAATAGGGTGCAGTGTTGGGACAGTGTGGGGCAGAGCTAAGGCTAGCACTCTCCGTCTGAGACCAGGAAAATCATAGCTTCCTGTTTGCCGATGTCGGCCATGACGGTGGCCAGCTGGTTCAGGTTTCCACTGTGGAAGTGTTGGGCCTCCCACAGATCCAGAATCACACTGGTGGGACTCGCCTTGGACGCAAAGAAACTCATGTGCCTGGAGAAGAGAGGAGAGGAGGGAGAGGGAACGGATGAGGGGAGAGGAGAGGGGAGGAGGAGGAGAGAGAGGAGAGGGAGAGGACAGGAGGGAGAGGAGGAGAGAGGGAGAGGAGAGGAGGGAGAGGAGGAGAGAGGGAGAGGAGGGAGAGGAAATGGAGAGAGAAGAGAGGGAAGGAGGGGAGGGAGAGGAGAGGAAACGGAGAGGAGGAGGAGAAGGAGAGGGATTGGAGGAGTGGAGAGGGAGAGGAGAGGAGGAAGAGGAGAGGTGAGAAGAGGGAGAGGAGTGAGGAAAAAGGGAGAGAGAGGGGGGAGAGATTCATTATTCAATTCATTATGGGTTGTTTATTGTCCCTTGTTGACGTTTCCTTCCCCCAATACTGCACTGTAAAGTCCTTAGTGAGTCCTTGTTGACATTTCCTTCCCCCAATACTGCACTGTAAAGTCCTTAGTGATGTGCTACTGACATAATCTGTGCTCCTCTGCAGCCCTGCTATACACTATGCTATACCACACTATACTATATACTATACTATACCACATTATACGATACTATACCACACTATACTATATACTATACGGTAATATATACTATACTATACCACACTATACCACACTATGCTATACTATACCACACTATACTATATACTATACCACATTATACTATATACTATATGATAATATATACTATACCACACTTTGCTATACTATACCACACTATACTATACCACATTATACGATACTATACTATGCAATTCTATATACTATACTATATACACCATACTATGCCAAAACTAAACCACACTATACTATGCCACACTATACCATACAATACCATACAATATATTTACTAAATACTATACTACATACCATGCCATACCACACCACACTATACTACACCACACCATACTATACCACACTATACTATATTATACAACACTATATTCTAGTAAACGATCCTACACTACACTATACCACCATGTACTATACTACACCATACTATATTATACTATAATATACTACACTACACCACACTATACTATACCACACCATACTATACTACACTATAGTATAATACACTATGCCATATTATACTATACAACACTGTACTATATTATATTATATCATACTATATGATGTTATATTATACTATACTACACTATGCTATATTATACTATACCAGACTACACTATAGTACACCATATTACACTATACTATATTACACTATACTATATTACACTATACTATATTACACATACTACACTGCACCATTCTATACCATACTATACTATATTACACTATACTATATTACACCTCACTACACTATACTATATTACGCTATACTATAGTACACTATACTATATTACACTATACTACACTGCAACATTCTATACCATACTATACTATATTACACTATACTATATTACACCATACTACACTGCACCATTCTATACCATACTATACTATATTACACTATACCATATTACATTATACTATATTACACTATACTACACTGCACCATTCTATACCATACTATACTATATTACACTATACTATATTACACCTCACTACACTATCCCACACTATACTATATTACGCTATACTATATTACACTATACTATATCACACTATACAATATTACGCAATACTATATTACGCTACACTATATTACACCTCACTACACTATACTACGCTATACTATATTACACTATACTATACTATATTACACTACACTATATAACACCATAATACACTAGCCCATTCTATACCATACTATACTATATTACACCACGCTATACTATACCACACCATACTACACTATACTATTTTACACTATACTATATTACGCTGTATTATACTACACTATATTCTAGTATACGATACTACACTACACTATACCGCCATGTACTATACTACACCATACTATATTATATTATACTATAATATACTACACCACACTATACTATACTACACTATAGTATACTACACTATACCATATTATACTATACAACACAATACTATATTATATTATATCATACTATGTGATGTTATACTATACTACACTATGCTATATTATACTACACCATGCCAGACTACACTATACTATACCATATTCCACAATACCACACTACAACATTCTATACCATACTACAATATCCTATATAACACTATACTACATTACACCATACTACACTGCACCATTCTATACCATACTATACTATATTACACTATACTATATTACGCTATACTATATTACACTATACTATATTACGCTGTACTATATTACACTATACTATATTACACTATATTATATTACACCATACTACACTGCACCATTCTATACCATACTATACTATACTATATTACACCTCACTACACTATACTACACTATACTATATTTCGCTATACTATATTACACTATACTATATTACGCTGTACTATATTACACTATACTATATTACACTATACTATATTACACTATATTATATTACACCATACTACACTGCACCATTCTATACCATACTATATTACACTATAAAATATTACACTATAATATATTACACCATACTACACTGCACCATTCTATACCCTACACTATACCATATTACACAATACTATATTACACTATACTATATTACACCATACTACACTACACCATTCTATACTATACACTATACTATATTACACTATACTATATTACACTATACTATATTACACTACACCATATTACACTATACCATATTACACCATACTATATTACACCATTCTATACCATACTATACTGTATTACACCACACCACACTATGCTATACCACACCATACTATACTACACTATACTATACTATACTATATTATAATACACCATTCTATACTATATTATACTATACCATACTATACTATATTATACTAAACTATACTATACAGCACTATACTATTTTATATTGAATCATACTATATGATATTATACTATACTATACCACACTATACGACACAGCTATATACCATACTACACCAATATATACTATACTACACTACTCTGCACTATACTATAATATACTATATGCTACACCACACTATGCTCCACTTCTATACTATACGATGCTGTACGCCACTATACTATACCACACCATACACTATACTACACTATGCTATATTATACGATACTATGCCAGACTACACTATACTATACCATATTACACTATACCACGCTACAACATTCTATACCATACTATACCATATTACACTATACTATATTACACTATACTATATTACACCATACTACACTGCACCATTCTATACCATACTATACTATATTACACTATACTATATTACACTATACCATATTACACAATACTACACTGCACCATTCTATACCATACTATACTATATTACACTATACTATATTACACTATACTACAATATACTACACTACACTGTGCCATACCACACTGTACCTAACTACACTATATTACACTATGCTATACTACACCCTACCACACGATACTACACTGTCCTGCACTATACTATAGTACACTCTACTACAACACACTACACTACAATACACTATACTACACTGTACCATACCACACTATACTATACTATATTGCACTATATTACACATTACACTACATGATTACTACATTAGACTACACTATACTATACTACACTAGGCCATACCATACTATACTATACTACACAGCACCACACTATACTATACTACACTGGGTCATACCGCACAATACTATACTATACTGCATGGTATTACACTACAATATACTACACTACAACATATTCTACTACACTAGGCCATACCACACTATACTATATTACACTGCAATATACTACACTGCACAACAACATTTATACTACACTATACTACACAATATTACACGATACTACATTACACTAAAATATAGTACGCTGCACTATACTACAATACACTATACTATGCCATACCACAGTATACTATATTGCACTATACTATATTACACTATACTGTAAGCCAACAATATACATCAAACCATTCATTTTGGATGTCTTATCCTTTCAGCAGTTAGGATCCCTGTTTTGCATTTGATAATAAAAATGGCCATTAATCCAACATAAATCACACATAGAAACTTTATCCCTTAATCCCCTAAAGGAAGTTGACATTTAGGTAGAAAATGACCTTTTCTGCTTCCAGGCCTTGACCTTTCGGATCAAACCCCGAAACCAATCAATAGGCCTAAATGCAGTGACCCCACTGTCCCTTCCTCACACGTTGGCTCCATCCCAAATGGCACCCTATGCCCTATATAGTGCACTACTTTTTTTTTGATAAGAGCCCTATGGAACTTCCTACGGACCCCGGACAGAAGTGGTGCACCGTATAGGGATTGAATAGGGTGCGGTTTGGGACACAGGACCTTCAGCTCAGTAGTGTGTGTGATGGGGAGGATGACAGAGGTATCTGGAGTGGCTTGTTCCAATCCAATGTGTAATTAATTCAGGTAAATCCAGCTGATGGCCTTTCTCTGATCCTCTACTGTCTATGGATTTAAGGGCTGTTGTGTACCACTTCAAGATGGGGGGGGGGGGGGGTGAGGTCGGGGGTCGGGGTGTGAAGAGAGGTTGAGGGTAGAGGAAAACCAGCGAGCCTGTATGTCCTTCAGCTTCACATTGAGAACGGTTGGATAGAGAGCACAGCTAGACCTTTAATTCTTCACTCTCTCCTGTTAACCTACTGCAGTGAAAATCACTCTCTCCTGTTAACCTACTGCAGTGAAATTCACTCTCTCCTGTTAACCTACTGCAGTGAAAATCACTCTCCTGTTAACCTACTGCAGTGAAAATCACTCTCTCCTGTTAACCTACTGCAGTGAAATTCACTCTCTCCTGTTAACCTACTGCAGTGAAAATCACTATCTCCTGTTAACCTACTGCAGTGAAAATCACTATCTCCTGTTAACCTACTGCAGTGAAAATCACTTAAATGGATTCAAGGAATAACAAAGCATTCAGACTATTTTACAGGCTTATATTCAGTGTGTGTGTGTGTGTGGTGTGTGTGGTGTGTGGTGTGTGGTGTGTGGTGTGTGGTGTGTGTGTGTGGACATCATACAGACAGACATTAAGGCAGGTGAGAGAATGTAGTGTAACACATCACCTTCCAGCCTACAGACTAACCGGGCCAGTGTGTGAAAGGCTGCCTCAGCTAACAGAGCCACAACTAATAGGTCCACAACTAACAGGGCCACAGCTAGCAGGGCCACAACTAATAGGTCCACAACTAACAGGGCCACAGCTAGCAGGGCCACAACTAACAGGGCCACAGCTAACAGGGCCACAGCTAGCAGGGACACAGCTAGCAAGGACACAGCTAGCAGGGCCACAGCTAACAGGGCCACAGCTAACAGGGCCACAGCTAACAGGGCCACAGCTAACAGGGCCACAGCTAACAGGGCCACAGCTAACAGGGCCACAGCTAACAGGGCCACAACTAGCAGGGCCACAGCTAACAGGGCCACAACTAGCAGGGCCACAGCTAACAGGGCCACAGCTAGCGGGGCCACAGCTAACAGGGCCACAGCTAAGACAGTGATGGTAGTAAACTGTACCAGTGAACCAATAAAGTTCAATTGTTATTATACAAAAAGGACTGTGTGGAGATTAGAATGTGTTTTTCACATTACAGGGTGAAACATCAGCTTACAGTAGCTGGTGTACTGCAGAAACAGCCTGTGAAACACTGTTCAACAGTGAAACACTGTTCTGTATAGCAGGGAGAAACAGCCTTTCATACACTGTTCTGTATAGCAGGGAGAAACAGCCTTTCATACCACACTGTTCTGTATAGCAGGGAGAAACAGCCTTTCATACACTGTTCTGTATAGCAGGGAGAAACAGCCTTTCATACACTGTTCTGTATAGCAGGGAGAAACAGCCTTTCATACACTGTTCTGTATAGCAGGGAGAAACAGCCTTTCATACACTGTTCTGTATAGCAGGGAGAAACAGCCTTTCACATCACACTGTTCTGTATAGCAGGGAGAAACAGCCTTTCATACCACACTGTTCTGTATAGCAGGGAGAAACAGCCTTTCATACACTGTTCTGTATAGCAGGGAGAAACAGCCTTTCATACACTGTTCTGTATAGCAGGGAGAAACAGCCTTTCATACACTGTTCTGTATAGCAGGGAGAAACAGCCTTTCATACCACACTGTTCTGTATAGCAGGGAGAAACAGCCTTTCATACACTGTTCTGTATAGCAGGGAGAAACAGCCTTTCATACACTGTTCTGTATAGCAGGGAGAAACAGCCTTTCACATCACACTGTTCTGTATAGCAGGGAGAAACAGCCTTTCATACCACACTGTTCTGTATAGCAGGGAGAAACAGCCTTTCATACACTGTTCTGTATAGCAGGGAGAAACAGCCTTTCATACCACACTGTTCTGTATAGCAGGGAGAAACAGCCTTTCACACCACACTGTTCTGTATAGCAGGGAGAAACAGCCTTTCATACACTGTTCTGTATAGCAGGGAGAAACAGCCTTTCATACCACACTGTTCTGTATAGCAGGGAGAAACAGCCTTTCACACCACACTGTTCTGTATAGCAGGGAGAAACAGCCTTTCATACCACACTGTTCTGTATAGCAGGGAGAAACAGCCTTTCATACACTGTTCTGTATAGCAGGGAGAAACAGCCTTTCATACCACACTGTTCTGTATAGCAGGGAGAAACAGCCTTTCACACCACACTGTTCTGTATAGCAGGGAGAAACAGCCTTTCATACACTGTTCTGTATAGCAGGGAGAAACAGCCTTTCATACCACACTGTTCTGTATAGCAGGGAGAAACAGCCTTTCACACCACACTGTTCTGTATAGCAGGGAGAAACAGCCTTTCATACACTGTTCTGTATAGCAGGGAGAAACAGCCTTTCATACACTGTTCTGTATAGCAGGGAGAAACAGCCTTTCATACACTGTTCTGTATAGCAGGGAGAAACAGCCTTTCACACCACACTGTTCTGTATAGCAGGGAGAAACAGCCTTTCACACCACACTGTTCTGTATAGCAGGGAGAAACAGCCTTTCACATCACACTGTTCTGTATAGCAGGGAGAAACAGCCTTTCACACCACACTGTTCTGTATAGCAGGGAGAAACAGCCTTTCATACACCTAATTTGAAAAGTCAGAACATGGACATTCTGATCCCAGATTTCCCCTGTACCCAACATAAGAGATGTTTCTCTAAGGGAAATAAATGGGAATGGATTAGTTTGAGCCAATCAGGGCTAATTGGACCTGTACTGAGCCAATCAGGGATAATTGGACCTGTACTGCACCAATCCAATGTGTAATTAATTAAGGTAAATCCTGCTGATGAGACAAATGTAGCTAATAGACTTCATTACCAGGAGGAAGTTACATTGGAAGGTAATTGATCAGGGGTTTTCTCTCTGATTCTTTCCTGTTTAAAATAAGCCTAATTTAAATGGTACATTTACTGGCCCAAATTAGCTGTGCTGAGTCATGTTAAATGGGAGAGGCATCGGCTCTGTCCCAAAACAATATAGAATCTCTATCCCTAGGCACAGTCCAAAACCAATATAGAATCTCTAAACCTAGTCCCAGTCCCAAGTCAATATAGAATCTCTATACCTAGGCCCAGTCCCAAACCAATATAGAATCTCTATCCCTAGGCCCAGTCCCAAACCAATATAGAATCTCTATCCCTAGGCCCAGTCCCAAACCAATATAGAATCTCTATACCTAGGCCCAGTCCCAAACCAATATAGAATCTCTATACCTAGGCCCAGTCCCAAACCAATATAGAATATTTATCCCTAGGCCCAGTCCCAAACCAATATAGAATCTCTATACCTAGGCCCAGTCCCAAACCAATATAGAATCTCTATACCTAGGCCCAGTCCCAAACCAATATAGAATATTTATCCCTAGGCCCAGTCCCAAACCAATATAGAATCTATATCCCTAGGCCCAGTCCCAAACCAAAATAGAATCTCTATACATTGGCCCAGTCCCAAACCAATATAGAATCTCTATACCTAGGCCCAGTCCCAAACCAATATAGAATCTCTATCCCTAGGCCCAGTCCCAAACCAATATAGAATCCCTATACCTAGGCCCAGTCCCAAACCAATATTGAATTTCTATACCTAGGCCCAGTCCCAAACCAATATTACATTTCTATACCTAGGCCCAAACCAATATTTTAGCCTGATACAGTGCATTCGGAAAGTATTCAGACCCCTTGACTTTTTCCACATTTTGTTGTGTCACAGCCTTATTCTACAATTGATTAAATACTTGTTTCCCCTTATCAATCTACACACAATACCCCACAATGACAAAGCAAAAACAAGATTTTAGATATAAGACCCTTTGCTATGAGACTCGAAATGGAGTTTAGGTGCAAAATGTTTCCATTGATCATCCTTGAGATGTTTCTACAACTTGTGGTAAAATTCAATTGATTGGACATGATTTGGAAAGGCACCTCAGACTGGGGTGAAGGTTTACCTTCCAACAGGACAACGACCCCAAGCACACAGCCAAGACAACGTAGTAGTGGCTTCAGGACAGGTCTCTGAATGTCCTTTAGTGGCCCAGCCAGAGCCCGGACTTGAATCCAATCAAACATCTTTTGGAGTGACCTGAAAATAGCTGTGCAGCGACGCTCCCCATCGAACCTGACAGAGCTTGAGAGGATCTGCAGAGAAGAATGGGAGAAACTCCCCAAATACAGGTGTGCCAAGCTTGTAGCACCATACCCAAGAAGACTCGAGGCTGTAATCGCTGCCAAAGGTGGTTCAACAAAGTTCTGAGTAAAGGGTCTGAATATTTATGTAAATGTGATATTTCAGTTTTTTATTTGTAATACATATGCAAAAATAAAAAACAAAAACTGTTTTTGCTTTGTAATTATGGGGTATTGTGATGTCATTATGGGGTATTGTGATGTCATTATGGGGTATTGTGATGTCATTATGGGGTATTGTGATGTCATTATGGGGTATTGTGATGTCATTATGGGGTATTGTGATGTCATTATGGGGTATTGTGATGCCATTATGGGGTATTGTGATGCCATTATGGGGTATTGGGATGTCAGTATGGGGTATTGTGAAGCCATTATGGGGTATTGTGAAGCCATTATGGGGTATTGTGATGTCATTATGTCATTATGGGGTAATGTGATGCCATTATGTGATGTCATTATGGGGTAATGTGATGTCATTATGCGATGTCATTATGGGGTATTGTGATGTCATTATGGGGTAATGTCTGTAGATTGATGAGGAAAAAAACAAACAATGTAATCCATTTTAGAATAAGTCTGTAACGTAACAACATGTGGAAAAAGTTAATGGGTCTGAATACTTTCCCAATGCACTGTACATAGGGCCTTGTTTACTCTCCAAAAGGTTAGGGTTAGTTAATTGTCCAGTTTGAGTCTCTAGTTTAGGGTCGGTGGTTAGGGTTAGTTACCTGTCCAGTTTGAGTCTCTGGGCCAACAGTCTCCAATCGGCCCCGTTGGGACAAGGTTAGGGTTAGGGTTCGTTACCTGTCCAGTTTGAGTCTCTGGGCCAACAGTCTCCAATCGGCCCCGTTGGGACAAGGTTAGGGTTAGGGTTCGTTACCTGTCCAGTTTGAGTCTCTGGGCCAACAGTCTCCAATCGGCCCCGTTGGGACAAGGTGTATCCAGGCTGCTGCAGATCTTCTGCCTGATGAGATAGGGGATCTGGAAAGCACTGGGTCCTGCTAGAGCTGAGCCGCTAGGGTTATTGTCCATCAGCAGGAACTCCGGGTCCAGGGGTCGACTGTCCTATGGGGCCAGAGAAATATAGAAAGGGTTACATAGGAACATATAGAGATAAACACAAAGAGAAAGTTCCAGCCGAACACGTCCTGTTTAGCTACGAGCCATGAACTATATAGTCCAGGAGACTGCTGTCTTCTTAGGTCATATGAACCAAATAAAAACAGGATTAGAGTATAGAGAGTTTGAGCCACACACATACTAAAGATATATGGATGCATATTGTTAAAAGCCAGAAAAGAGTCCATCTCTTTGGGTATCTTATCAACACCTATCTTGGAGAGGCATAGTGTGACATGCATTGTACAGTGCATTGGGAAAGTATTCAGGCCCCGTGGCTTTTTCCACATTTTGTTACGTTACAAGCCTTATTCTAAAATGGATTACATACATTTTTCCCCCTTATCAATATACACACAATACCCCATAATGACATCACAATACCCCATAATGACATCACAATACCCCATAATGACATCACAATACCCCATAATGACATCACAATACCCCATAACGACTTCACAATACCCCATAAATGACAAATAGAAACAGGTTTTTAGACATTTTTGCAAATGTATATAAAAAAAATAATTAAAAAAAACCCAGAAATACTTTATTTACATAAAGATTCAGACCCTTTGATGTTCCTACAGTGCAGTAATATCTAACAAGTAATCTAACAATTTCACAACAACTACCGTATACACTCAAATCTAAAAGGGGGAATGAGAATATGTACATATGAATATATGGATGAGCGATGGCTGTGCGGCAAGATGCAGTAGATGGTATAAAACAGTATATACATATGAGATGAGTAATGTAGGGTATGTAAACATTATTAAAGAGGAGTTATTTAAAGCGACTAGTGATACCTTTATTAAGTCCATGTATTAAAGTGGCCTTGAGATTTGAGTCAGTGTGTTGGCAGCAGCCTCTCTATGTTAGTGGTGGCTGTTTAACAGTCTGATGGCCTTGAGATTTGAGTCTGTATGTTGGCAGCAGCCTCTCTATGTTAGTGGTGGCTGTTTAACAGTCTGATGGCCTTGAGATTTGAGTCTGTATGTTGGCAGCAGCCTCTCTATGTTAGTGGTGGCTGTTTAACAGTCTGATGGCCAGAGATTTGAGTCAGTATGTTGGCAGCAGCCTCTCTATGTTAGTGGTGGCTGTTTAACAGTCTGATGGCCTTGAGATAGAAGCTGTTTTTCAGTCTCTGCTTTGATGCACCTGTACTGACCTCTCCTTCTGGATGATAACGGGGTGAACAAGCAGTGGCTCCGGTGGTTGTTGTCTTTGATGATCTTTTTTGCCTTCCTGTGAAATCGGGTGGTGTAGGTGTCCTGGAGGGCAGGTAGTTTGCCCCGGTGATGCGTTGTGAAGACCGCACTACCCCCTGGAGAGCCTTGCGGTTGTGAGCGGTGCAGTTGCCGTACCAGGCGGTGATACAGCCCGGCAGGATGCTCTCAATTGTGCATCTGTACAAGTTTGTGAGTGTTTTGGGAGACAAGCCACATTTCTTCAGCCTTCTGAGGTTGAAGAGGCCTTCTTCACCACGCTGTCTGTGTGGGTGGACTATTTCAGTTTGTCCGTGATGTGCACGCTGAGGATCTTAAAACTTTACACCTCCTCCACTGCTGTCCCGTCGATGTGGATAGGGGGGTGCTCCCTCTACTGTTTCCTGAAGTCCACGATCATCTCCTTAGTTTTGTTGACGTTGAGTGTGAGGTTATTTTCTGACACCACACTCCGAGGGCCCTCACCTCCTCCCTGTAGGCTGTCTTGTCATTGTTGGTAATCAAGCCTACCACTGTAGTGTCGTCTGCAAACTTAATGATTGAGTTGGAGGCGTGCATGGCCACGCAGTCATGGGTGAACAGGGA
Source organism: Oncorhynchus mykiss (assembly GCF_013265735.2). Taxonomy (NCBI): domain Eukaryota; kingdom Metazoa; phylum Chordata; class Actinopteri; order Salmoniformes; family Salmonidae; genus Oncorhynchus; species Oncorhynchus mykiss. The sequence continues at coordinate 39,475,438 of NC_048578.1, forward strand.
GTACAGGGGAGGGCTGAGAACGCACCCTTGTGGGGTCCCAGTGTTGAGGATCAGAGCAAAAATCAAGCCATAAGGTTGAAGGAATTGTCCGTAGAGTTCAGAGACAGGATTGTGTCGAGGCACAGATCTGGGGAAGGGTACCAAAAAGTGGCTGTAGCATTTAAGGTCCTCAAGAACACAATGGCCTCCATCAATTTTGAATGGAAGAAGTTTGGAATCACAAAACTCTACCTAGAGCTGAACGCCCGACCAAACTTTTGAGCAATCGGGGGAGAAGAGCCTTCGCAAGGAGGTGACCAATAACCCGATGGCCACTCTGACAGAACTCCAGAGTTCCTCTGTGGAGATGGGAGAACCTTCCAGAAGGACAACCATCTGTATAGCACTCCACCAATCAGGCCTTTATGATAGAGAGGCCAGATGGAAGCCACTTCTCAATAAAAGGCACATGAAAGCCCACTTGGAGTTTGCTGAAAAGCACCTGGGTCTGAATACTTATGTAAATGTGATTTAAAAAAAAAATATTCCTAATAATTTGTTAAAATTCATAAAAACCTGTTTTTGCTTTGCCATTATGGGGTATTGTGTGTAGATTGATGAGGGAAGAAAACAATTTATTGCATTTTAGAATAAGGTCTGTAACGTAACAAAAATGTGGAAAAAGTAAATGGGTCTGAATATTTTCTGAATGCATTGTATGAGACCTGAGTGTTACCTTGGCAATGTTGAAGTCGAGGCTGAAGCTCTGTCCCTCCCCCTCTACCTGCCAGACACACAGCTGACAGGTGAGCTCACAGGTACTGAGGTTGAGCCGCTCCAGGGTGAAGGTACAGTGGAGGAACCGCTGGGAACCGTTCCAGATGTGGTAGAATGGGATCTCCTAGAGGACAAGATCACAACATGGACCACTATAAAAGGTTTCAGATGTGGTAGAATGGGATCTCCTAGAGGACAAGAACACAACATGGACCACTATAAAAGGTTTCAGATGTGGTAGAATGGGATCTCCTAGAGGACAAGAACACAACATGGACCCCTATAAAAGGTTTCAGATGTGGTAGAATGGGATCTCCTAGAGGACAAGAACACAACATGGACCACTATAAAAGGTTTCAGATGTGGTAGAACGGGATCTCCTAGAGGACAAGATCAGAATATAATTTTAAAATGTTTTATTTCAACTTTATTTAACCAGGTAGACCAGATCACCTTTATTTAACCAGGTAGACCAGATTACCTTTATTTAACCAGGTAAGCTAGTTGAGAACAAGTTCTCATTTACAACTGCGACATTACTCTCTAGAACACACCACAATATAAACCCAATATAAAGCAAGGTTTCAGATGTGATTATCTGGGTATAAGAAGTAGATTATCACTATCTTAGTTGACTTATATTATTGGAGAAAGCCACGTGTCCAAAGATCCTCATTTTAAATGAGTAGATACGGTCATTGAGTAGGATAGTTCTGAGAGAGAACCAGGTCTCCATTCTCAATGGATTATGAATACATTGAAACTACCATAACTTTTTCCCCACCAAATATTTTTTTAAAGTGACTAGGTTTTAATAGCAGAACTTTGTGATACCGAAGCTCCAGTTCCTCTCTTTATAAACCAGTCAGGTACCAACTGAATGTTTGATCAAATTTATTCATGACTTAAACTTTCTCTCCCCGTTGCTCCATATTCATGTCTCAGAGAAGCACTGAGTTAAGGCAGAGGTATATACTGTATGCAAAAGTACATGGACACCCTTTCAAATTGACAGGTGTATAAAACCGAGCACACAGCTACAGCTATGCAATCTCCATAGACAAACATTGGCAGTAGAATGGCCTTACTGAGTTCAGTGACTTTCAACGTGGCAGCGTCATATGATGCCATCTTTCCAACAAGTCAGTTAGTAAAATTTCTGCCCTGCTAGAGCTTCCCCGGTCAACTGTAAGTGACTCCACCTCCAAAGTTTGTTTTGGGTAACGTGTTGGCCTTAATAACCTCTCTGGGGTAGGGGGCAGTATTTTGAAAAGCATCCCCAAAGTAAACGGCCTGTTCCTCAGGCCCAGAAGCCAGGATATGCATATAATTGGTAGATTTGGATAGACAACACTCTAAAGTTTCTAAAACTGTTAAAATATTGTCTGTGAATATAACAGAACTGATATGGCAGGCGAAAACCCCGAGGACAAACCATCCAGGGGAAAACAAATTGAGGTCATAGGATTTTCCAATAGTTTTCTATGGGACTCCCTTATTATTAGGAACCTGGTTGCAGTTCCTATGGCTTCCACTAGATGTCAACAGTCTATAGAAATTGGTTGATGTTTTTCTTTTGAGAAATGAAGAAGTACGGAAGTGTCACTCCAGGTGGACTCTACTGTTTTGATGCGTGTGAACAGGAGCGAACTTCACGTTGTTTTTATCCGGTATTAGAAACAGTTTATTCCGTCATAAGTGTTATCGATTTATTTACGTTTCAGGATACCTGAGGTTGGATTAGGAACGTTGTTTGAAATGTTTGGACCAAGTTTACAGGTTACTTATTAGATACTTTGTAGGCATGTTGGGCGAGTTGAAACCGGTGTATTTCTGAATCAAACGTGCCATACAAATAAAGAAGGACATTATCGAACAAAAGGACCATTTGTGATGTTTCTGGGACTTTTTGTAGTGCCAACAGAAGAAGATCTTCAAAGGCAATGCATTTATTATATCGCTATTCCTGACTTTTGTGGCACAACCGCCTGGTTGAAATACGATTGTCATGTGTTTGTATGCGGAGCGCCGTCCTCAGATAATCGCATGGTTTGCTTTCGCCGTAAAGCCTTTTTAAAATCTGACACAGCTGCTGGATTAAGCTTTATTTTGATGTTTAACACATATATTTTCTAGAATGATAAATATTTTAATTGAGTATTTTTGAATTTCACGCTCTGCAATTTCACCGGATGTTGGCCAGGTGGGACCCTGGAGAGGTTTTAACCAAGCATACGGTATATACTAACTAGTATCTAACTATTCATATATAGTAACTAATACCTAACCATTTATATATACTAACTAGTTTCTAACTATTCATATATACTAACTAGTATCTAACTATTCGTATATACTAACTAGTATCTAACCATTCATATATACTAACTAGTATCTAACTATTCGTATATACTAACTAGTATCTAACTATTCATATATACTAACTAGTATCTAACTATTCATATATACTAACTAGTATCTAACCATCCATATATACTAACTAGCACCTAACTATTCATATATATTAACTAGTATCTAACAATTCATATATACTAACTAGTATCTAACTATTCATATATAGTAACTAGTATGCAACTATTCATATATACTAACTAGTTTTTGACTATTCATATATACTAATTAGTATCTAACTATTCATATATACTAATAGTATCTAAATATTCATATATACTAATTAGTACCTAACAATTCATATATATACTAACTAGTATCTAACCATTCATATATACTAACTAGTATCTAACTATTCATGTATAGTAACTAGTATCTAACTATTCATATATACTAACTAGTACCTAACTATTCATATATACTAACTAGTACCTAACCATAACCAGTCATTTCAGAGGGCAGAGCAGCTGTAGTACACACATGTGGCCAGACAGGGGCACTGTGACCCAGGCGGTGACAGTGCTGCTGAGAAGAGACTGAGGCTTGTCCCAAATCGCACCAGGCTCTGTCTGTCTGTCTGTCTGCCTGCCTGCCTGCCTGCCTGTCTGTCTGTCTGTCTGTCTGTCTGTCTGTCTGTCTGTCTGTCTGTCTGTCTGTCTGTCTGTCTGTCTGTCTGTCTTCACATCCTGAATCCTGGAACTACCTTCACATCCTGATTCCTGGAACTATCTTCACATCCCGACCCCTGGAACTACCTTCACATCCTGACTCCTGGAACTACCTTCACATCCTGAATCCTGGAACTACCTTCACATCCCGACTCCTGGAACTACCTTCACATCCTGACTCCTGGAACTATCTTCACATCCCGACCCCTGGAACTACCTTCACATCCTGACTCCTGGAAATACTTTCACATCCTGACTCCTGGAACTACCTTCACATCCTGACACCTGGAACTACCTTCACATCCCGACCCCTGGAACTACCTTCACATCCCGACTCCTGGAACTACCTTCACATCCTGACTCCTGGAACTATCTTCACATCCCGACCCCTGGAACTACCTTCACATCCTGACTCCTGGAACTACCTTCACATCCTGACTCCTGGAACTACCTTCACATCCCTACTCCTGGAACTACCTTCACATCCTGACTCCTGGAACTACCTTCACATCCTGACTCCTGGAACTACCTTCACATCCCGACTCCTGGAACTACCTTCACATCCTGACTCCTGGAACTACCTTCACATCCTGACTCCTGGAACTACCTTCACATCCTGACTCCTGGAACTACCTTCACATCCCGACTCCTGGAACTACCTTCACATCCTGACTCCTGGAGCTACCTTCACATCCCGACTCCTGGAACTACCTTCACATCCTGACTCCTGGAACTACCTTCACATCCCGACCCCTGGAACTACCTTCACATCCTGACTCCTGGAACTACCTTCACATCCTGACTCCTGGAACTACCTTCACTCTCTGACTCTTTACCTCTACTACCTCTAATACCTCTCTGTCTCTCTACCTCTACTACCTCTACTACCTCTCTGTCTCTACTACCTCTCTACCTCTACTACCTCTACTACCTCTCTGTCTCTCTACCTCTACTACCTTTACTACCTCTCTGTCTCTCTACCTCTACTACCTCTCTGTCTCTCTACCTCTACTACCTCTCTGTCTCTACCACCTCTACTACCTCTACTACCTCTACAACCTCTACTACCTCTACCACCTCTACTACCTCTACCTCTACTACCTCTCTGTCTCTCTGCCTCTACTACCTCTACTACCTCTACCACCTCTACTACCTCTCTGTCTCTCTGCCTCTACTACCTCTACCTCTACTACCTCTCTGTCTCTCTACCTCTACTACCTCTGTCTCTCTACCTCTACTACCTCTACCTCTACTACCTCTACCTCTCTGTTTCTCTAGCTCTACCACCTATACTACTTCTCTGTCTCTCTACCTCTACCACTTCTACTACCTCTACTACCTCTACCTCTACTACCTCTCTGTCTCTACTACCTCTACTACCTCTACTACCTCTACCACATCTACTACCTCTACTACCTCTACCTCTACTACCGCTACTACCTCTCTGACTCTCTACCTCTACCAACTCTCTGTCTCTCTACCTCTACTACCTCTACTACATCTACCTCTACTACCTCTACTACCTCTACCACCTCTACTACCTCTACCACATCTACTACCTCTACTACCTCTACTACCTCTCTATCTCTCTACCTCTACTATCTCTCTGTCTCTCTACCTCTACTACCTCTCTGCCTCTCTACCTCTACTACCTCTACTACCTCTCTGTCTCTCTACCTCTACTACCTCTCTGTCTCTCTACCTCTACTACCTCTACTACCTCTCTGTCTCTACTACCTCTCTACCTCTACTACCTCTCTGTATCTCTACCTCTACTACCTCTCTGTCTCTCTACCTCTACTACCTTTACTACCTCTCTGTCTCTCTACCTCTACTACCTCTCTGTCTCTCTACCTCTACTACCTCTCTGTCTCTACCACCTCTACTACCTCTACTACCTCTACAACCTCTACTACCTCTACCACCTCTACTACCTCTACCTCTACTACCTCTACTACCTCTCTGTCCCTCTGCCTCTACTACCTCTACTACCTCTACCACCTCTACTACCTCTCTGTCGCTCTGCCTCTACTACCTCTACCTCTACCACCTCTACTACCTCTACTACCTCTACCTCTCCCACCTCTTCTACCTCTACTACATCTACCTCTACTACCTCTACATCTACCTCTACCACCTCTACCACCTATTCTACCTCTACTACCTCTACTACATCTACCTCTACTACATCTACCTCTACTACCTCTACTACATCTACCTCTACTACCTCTACTACATCTACCTCTACTACCTCTACTACATCTACCTCTACATCTACCTCTACTACCTCTACATCTACCTCTACTACCTCTACATCTACCTCTACTACCTCTCTGTCTCTACTACCTCTACTACCTCTACCACATCTACTACCTCTACTACCTCTACCTCTACTACCGCTACTACCTCTCTGACTCTCTACCTCTACCAACTCTCTGTCTCTCTACCTCTACTACCTCTACTACATCTACCTCTACTCCATTACCTCTCTCTCTCTCTCTCTCTCTCTCTCTCTCTCTCTCTCTCTATATATATATATATATATATATATATATATATATATATATATATATATATATATATATATATATATATATTTCCTCTCTCTTGGGTCATTGCTCCCTTTTTCTTTCTGCTTACCCTCCTCTCTTTCCTTCTCCGGCTGCAGTAGGCCAAGCAGGTGTGAAGGAGAGGAGAGGTGGAGGTAAATGAGAGGTGGAGTGAGGGAGGGAGGTGGAGACAGGGAGGGAGAGAGGAGGACAGAGAGGATGAGAGGTTGAGGTAAAGGAGAGATGAAGGGAGGGAGGGAGGGAGGAGAGGTTGAGGTAAAGGAGAGATGAAGGGAGGGAGGGAGGGATGTGAGAGGAGGAGAGGTTGAGAGGTGGAGAGGTGGAGGGAGGGAGGGAGGGAGTGAGTAGAAGACAGGAGAGGTTGAGAGGTTCCAGGAGTCAGGATGTGAAGGTAGTTCCAGGTGTATTAATACACTCTTCTATATTTGATCTGAGCTCCCTTTGAGAGAGGCTCCTAGTAGAATCAATCAGACAGGAGCTGTGGAGGATGACACACACACAGTCCCCCCTCTCTGAAGGCACGGCATACTGATCCACTAAGCCTGAAGCAAGGCCACAATGGTTTTTAGGCAGAAGTCATGCAGTCCCTCTCCAACTCCCTCTATCCTAGAAATATTTCAAATGATCAACGGAAGATAAACCCCGACAACATTCAATTAAAACTCTCCGAAAATCTGAACATCTCCTAAAAAGACAGTGAAATGACCATCGTTATATCAGGACCATTTAAGAGACATTTTTTTGGTCTAAAAGTAATTTAAAATGTGGACTTTGAAACCTCACGGTGATTCAGGGGTCATAGGGATTTATAGAGGGCAGGGATTACCAGGGGTCATAGGGATTTATAGAGGGCAGGGATGACCAGGGGTCATAGGAATTTATAGAGGACAGGGATGACGTTCGTTAAACCATTCAGGTTCATCAGTCTGTTAAATGATCCAAATGTACTAGTTACCAAACACTGAAATAACGACATCCTCAATGTCCTCATATGACCCATGGTCATCCCTGTCCTCTATAGATCCCTATGACCCCTGGTCATCCCTGACCTCTATAGATCCCTATGACCCCTGGTCATCCCTGTCCTCTATAGATCCCTATGACCCCTGGTCATCCCTGTCCTCTATAGATCCCTATGACACCTGGTCATCCCTGTCCTCTATAGATCCCTATGACCCCTGGTCATCCCTGTCCTCTATAGATCCCTATGACACCTGGTCATCCCTGTACTCTATAGATCCCTATGACCCCTGGTCATCCCTGTCCTCTATAGATCCCTATGACCTCTGGTCATCCCTGTCCTCTATAGATCCCTATGACCCCTGGTCATCCCTGCCCTCTATAGATCCCTATGACCTCTGGTCATCCCTGCCTTCTATGTCCCCCTATGACCCCTGGTCATCCCTGCCCTCTATAGTTCCCTATGACCTCTGGTCATCCCTGCCCTCTATGTCCCCCTATGACCCCTGATCATCCCTGTCCTCTATAGATCCCTATGACCCCTGGTCATCCCTGCCCTCTATAGATCCCTATGACCTCTGGTCATCCCTGTCCTCTATAGATCCCTATGACCCCTGGTCATCCCTGCCCTCTATAGTTCCCTATGACCTCTGGTCATCCCTGCCCTCTATGTCCCCCTATGACCCCTGATCATCCCTGTCCTCTAAGAGACATTTTTTTGGTCTAAAAGTAATTTAAAATGTGGACTTTGAAACCTCACAGTGATTCAGGGGTCATAGGGATTTATAGAGGGCAGGGATTACCAGGGGTCATAGGGATTTATAGAGGGCAGGGATGACCAGGGGTCATAGGAATTTATAGAGGACAGGGATGACGTTCGTTAAACCATTCAGGTTCATCAGTCTGTTAAATGATCCAAATGTACTAGTTACCAAACACTGAAATAACGACATCCTCAATGTCCTCATATGACCCATGGTCATCCCTGTCCTCTATAGATCCCTATGACCCCTGGTCATCCCTGACCTCTATAGATCCCTATGACCCCTGGTCATCCCTGTCCTCTATAGATCCCTATGACCCCTGGTCATCCCTGTCCTCTATAGATCCCTATGACACCTGGTCATCCCTGTCCTCTATAGATCCCTATGACCCCTGGTCATCCCTGTCCTCTATAGATCCCTATGACACCTGGTCATCCCTGTACTCTATAGATCCCTATGACCCCTGGTCATCCCTGTCCTCTATAGATCCCTATGACCTCTGGTCATCCCTGTCCTCTATAGATCCCTATGACCCCTGGTCATCCCTGCCCTCTATAGATCCCTATGACCTCTGGTCATCCCTGCCTTCTATGTCCCCCTATGACCCCTGGTCATCCCTGCCCTCTATAGTTCCCTATGACCTCTGGTCATCCCTGCCCTCTATGTCCCCCTATGACCCCTGATCATCCCTGTCCTCTATAGATCCCTATGTCCCCTGATCATCCCTGCCCTCTATGTCCCCCTATGACCCCTGGTAATCCCTGCCCTCTATAGATCCCTATGACCCCTGGTCATCCCTGCCCTCTATAGATCCCTATGACCTCTGGTCATCCCTGTCCTCTATAGATCCCTATGACCCCTGGTCATCCCTGCCCTCTATAGTTCCCTATGACCTCTGGTCATCCCTGCCCTCTATGTCCCCCTATGACCCCTGATCATCCCTGTCCTCTATAGATCCCTATGTCCCCTGATCATCCCTGCCCTCTATGTCCCCCTATGACCCCTGGTAATCCATGCCCTCTATAGATCCCTATGACCCCTGGTCATCCCTGCCCTCTATAGATCCCTATGACCTCTGGTCATCCCTGTCCTCTATAGATCCCTATGACCCCTGGTCATCCCTGCCCTCTATAGATCCCTAAGACCTCTGGTCATCCCTGCCCTGTATGTCCCCCTATGACCTCTGGTCATCCCTGCCCTCTATGTCCCCCTATGACCCCTGATCATCCCTGTCCTCTATAGATCCCTATGTCCCCTGGTCATCCCTGCCCTCTATGTCCCCTGATCATCCCTGTCCTCTATAGATCCCAATGACCCCTGGTCATCCCTGTCCTCTATAGATCCCTATGACCCCTGGTCATCCCTGTCCTCTATCGATCCCTATGACCCCTGGTCATCCCTGTCCTCTATAGATCCCTATGACCCCTGGTCATCCCTGCCCTCTATGTCCCCCTATGAACCCTGGTCATCCCTGTCCTCTATGTCCCCCTATGGCCCCTGGTCATCCCTGTCCTCTATAAATCTCTATGACCTCTGGTCATCCCTGCACTCTATAGATTCCTATGACCCCTGGTCATCCCTGCCCTCTATGTTCCCTGATCATCCCTGTCCTCTATAGATTCCTATGACCTCTGGTAAACCCTGCCTTCTATGTCCCCCTATGACCCCTGGTCATCCATGCACTCTATGTCCCCCTACGACCCCTGGTCATCTCTGTCCTCTATCGATCCCCATGACCCCCCGTCATCCCTGTCCTCTATAGATCCCTATGACCTCTGGTCATCCCTGTCCTCTATAGATCCCTATGACCTCTGGTCATCCCTGTCCTCTATAGATCCCTATGACCCCTGGTCATCCCTGCCCTCTATAGATCCCTAAGACCTCTGGTCATACCTGCCCTGTATGTCCCCCTGTGACCCCTGGTCATCCCTGCCCTCTATGTCCCCCTATGACCCCTGATCATCCCTGTCCTCTATAGATCCCTATGTCCCCTGGTCATCCCTGCCCTCTATGTCCCCTGATCATCCCTTTCCTCTATAGATCCCTATGACCCCTGGTCATCCCTGTCCTCTATAGATCCCTATGACCCCTGGTCATCCCTGTCCTCTATCGATCCCTATGACCCCTGGTCATCCCTGTCCTCTATAGATCCCTATGACCCCTGGTCATCACTGCCCTCTATGTCCCCCTATGAACCCTGGTCATCCCTGTCCTCTATGTCCCCCAATGGCCCCTGGTCATCCCTGTCCTCTATGTCCCCCTATGGCCCCTGGTCATCCCTGTCCTCTATAGATCCCTATGACCCCTGGTCATCCCTGTCCTCTATAGATCCCCATGACCCCCCGTCATCCCTGTCCTCTATAGATCCCTATGACCCCTGGTCATCCCTGCCCTCTATAGATCCCTAAGACCTCTGGTCATCCCTGCCCTGTATGTCCCCCTATGACCCCTGGTCATCCCTGCCCTCTATGTCCCCCTATGACCCCTGATCATCCCTGCCCTCTATAGATCCCTATGTCCCCTGGTCATCCCTGCCCTCTATGTCCCCTGATCATCCCTTTCCTCTATAGATCCCTATGACCCCTGGTCATCCCTGTCCTCTATAGATCCCTATGACCCCTGGTCATCCCTGCCCTCTATAGATCCCTATGACCTCTGGTCATCCCTGTCCTCTATAGATCCCTATGACCCCTGGTCATCCCTGCCCTCTATAGTTCCCTATGACCTCTGGTCATCCCTGCCCTCTATGTCCCCTGATCATCCCTTTCCTCTATAGATCCCTATGACCCCTGGTCATCCCTGTCCTCTATAGATCCCTATGACCCCTGGTCATCCCTGCCCTCTATAGATCCCTATGACCTCTGGTCATCCCTGTCCTCTATAGATCCCTATGACCCCTGGTCATCCCTGCCCTCTATAGTTCCCTATGACCTCTGGTCATCCCTGCCCTCTATGTCCCCCTATGACCCCTGATCATCCCTGTCCTCTATAGATCCCTATGTCCCCTGATCATCCCTGCCCTCTATGTCCCCCTATGACCCCTGGTAATCCATGCCTTCTATAGATCCCTATGACCCCTGGTCATCCCTGCCCTCTATAGATCCCTATGACCTCTGGTCATCCCTGCACTCTATAGATCCCTATGACTTCTGGTCATCCCTGCCCTCTATAGATCCCTAAGACCTCTGGTCATACCTGCCCTGTATGTCCCCCTGTGACCCCTGGTCATCCCTGCCCTCTATGTCCCCCTATGACCCCTGATCATCCCTGTCCTCTATAGATCCCTATGTCCCCTGGTCATCCCTGCCCTCTATGTCCCCTGATCATCCCTTTCCTCTATAGATCCCTATGACCCCTGGTCATCCCTGTCCTCTATAGATCCCTATGACCCCTGGTCATCCCTGTCCTCTATCGATCCCTATGACCCCTGGTCATCCCTGTCCTCTATAGATCCCTATGACCCCTGGTCATCACTGCCCTCTATGTCCCCCTATGAACCCTGGTCATCCCTGTCCTCTATGTCCCCCAATGGCCCCTGGTCATCCCTGTCCTCTATGTCCCCCTATGGCCCCTGGTCATCCCTGTCCTCTATAGATCCCTATGACCCCTGGTCATCCCTGTCCTCTATAGATCCCCATGACCCCCCGTCATCCCTGTCCTCTATAGATTCCTATGACCCCTGGTCATCCCTGCCCTCTATAGATCCCTAAGACCTCTGGTCATCCCTGCCCTGTATGTCCCCCTATGACCCCTGGTCATCCCTGCCCTCTATGTCCCCCTATGACCCCTGATCATCCCTGCCCTCTATAGATCCCTATGTCCCCTGGTCATCCCTGCCCTCTATGTCCCCTGATCATCCCTTTCCTCTATAGATCCCTATGACCCCTGGTCATCCCTGTCCTCTATAGATCCCTATGACCCCTGGTCATCCCTGTCCTCTATCGATCCATATGACCCCTGGTCATCCCTGTCCTCTATAGATCCCTATGACCCCTGGTCATCCCTGCCCTCTATGTCCCCCTATGAACCCTGGTCATCCCTGTCCTCTATGTCCCCCTATGACCCCTGATCATCCCTGTCCTCTATAGATCCCTATGACCCCTGGTCATCCCTGTCCTCTATGTCCCCCTATGACCCTTGGTCATCCCTGCCCTCTATAGATCCCTATGACCCCTGGTCATCACTGCCCTCTATGTCCCCCTATGACCCCTGGTCATCCCTGTCCTCTATAGATCCCTATGACCCCTGGTCATCCCTGCCCCCGATAGATCCCTATGACCCCTGGTCATCACTGCCCTCTATGTCCCCCTATGACCCCTGGTCATCCCTGTCCTCTATAGATTCCTATGACCTCTGGTAAACCCTGCCCTCTATGTCCCCCTATGACCCCTGGTCATCCCTGCACTCTATGTCCCCCTATGACCCCTGGTCATCCCTGTCCTCTATAGATCCCCATGACCCCCCGTCATCCCTGTCCTCTATAGAGCCCTATGACTCCTGGTCATCCCTGTCCTCTAAAGATCCCTATGACCCTTGGTCATCCGTGTCCTCTATAGATCCCTATGACCCCTGGTCATCCCTGTCCTCTATAGATCCCTATGACCCCTGGTCATCCCTGTCCTCTATAGATCGCTATGACCCCTGGTCATCCCTGCCCTCTATGTCCACCTATGAACTCTGGTCATCCCTGTCCTCTATGTCCCCCTATGGCCCCTGGTCATCCCTGTTCTCTATAGCTCCCTATGACCCCTGGTCATCCCTGCCCTCTATAGATACTATGACCCCTGGTCATCCCTGTCCTCTATGTCCCCCTATGACCCTTGGTCATCCCTGTCCTCTATAGATCCCTATGACCCATGGTCATCCCTGCCCTCTATAGATCCCTATGATCCCAGGTCATCCCTGCCCTCTATAGATCCCTATGACCCCTGGTCATCCCTGCCCTCTATGTTCCCCTATGCCCCCTGATCACCCCTGCCCTCTATGTCCCCCTATGACCCCTGGTCATCCCTGTCCTCTATAGATCCCTTTGACCCCTGGTCATCCCTGCCCTCTATAGATCCATATGACCTCTGGTCATCCCTGCCCTCTATGTCCCCCTATGACCCCTGGTCATCCCTGCACTCTATGTCCCCCTATGACCCCTGGTCATCCCTGTCCTCTATAGATCCCTATGACCCCTGGTCATCCCTGTCCTCTATAGATCCCCATGACCCCCCGTCATCCCTGTCCTCTATAGATCCCTATGACCCCTGGTCATCCCTGCCCTCTATAGATCCCTAAGACCTCTGGTCATCCCTGCCCTGTATGTCCCCCTATGACCCCTGGTCATCCCTGCCCTCTATGTCCCCCTATGACCCCTGATCATCCCTGCCCTCTATAGATCCCTATGTCCCCTGGTCATCCCTGCCCTCTATGTCCCCTGATCATCCCTTTCCTCTATAGATCCCTATGACCCCTGGTCATCCCTGTCCTCTATAGATCCCTATGACCCCTGGTCGTCCCTGTCCTCTATCGATCCATATGACCCCTGGTCATCCCTGTCCTCTATAGATCCCTATGACCCCTGGTCATCCCTGCCCTCTATGTCCCCCTATGAACCCTGGTCATCCCTGTCCTCTATGTCCCCCTATGACCCCTGATCATCCCTGTCCTCTATAGATCCCTATGACCCCTGGTCATCCCTGTCCTCTATGTCCCCCTATGACCCTTGGTCATCCCTGCCCTCTATAGATCCCTATGACCCCTGGTCATCACTGCCCTCTATGTCCCCCTATGACCCCTGGTCATCCCTGTCCTCTATAGATCCCTATGACCCCTGGTCATCCCTGCCCCCGATAGATCCCTATGACCTCTGGTCATCCCTGCCCTCTATAGATTCCTATGACCTCTGGTAAACCCTGCCCTCTATGTCCCCCTATGACCACTGGTCATCCCTGCACTCTATGTCCCCCTATGACCCCTGGTCATCCCTGTCCTCTATAGATCCCCATGACCCCCCGTCATCCCTGTCCTCTATAGAGCCCTATGACTCCTGGTCATCCCTGTCCTCTAAAGATCCCCATGACCCTTGGTCATCCGTGTCCTCTATAGATCCCTATGACCCCTGGTCATCCCTGTCCTCTATAGATCCCTATGACCCCTGGTCATCCCTGTCCTCTATAGATCGCTATGACCCCTGGTCATCCCTGCCCTCTATGTCCACCTATGAACTCTGGTCATCCCTGTCCTCTATGTCCCCCTATGGCCCCTGGTCATCCCTGTTCTCTATAGATCCCTATGACCCCTGGTCATCCCTGCCCTCTATAGATACTATGACCCCTGGTCATCCCTGTCCTCTATGTCCCCCTATGACCCTTGGTCATCCCTGTCCTCTATAGATCCCTATGACCCATGGTCATCCCTGCCCTCTATAGATCCCTATGATCCCAGGTCATCCCTGCCCTCTATAGATCCCTATGACCCCTGGTCATCCCTGCCCTCTATGTTCCCCTATGCCCCCTGATCACCCCTGCCCTCTATGTCCCCCTATGACCCCTGGTCATCCCTGTCCTCTATAGATCCCTTTGACCCCTGGTCATCCCTGCCCTCTATAGATCCATATGACCTCTGGTCATCCCTGCCCTCTATGTCCCCCTATGACCCCTGGTCATCCCTGCACTCTATGTCCCCCTATGACCCCTGGTCATCACTGTCCTCTATAGATCCCTATGACCCCTGGTCATCCCTGACCTCTATAGAGCCCTATGACCCCTGGTCATCCCTGTCCTCTATAGATCCCTATGACCCTTGGTCATCCGTGTCCTCTATAGATCCCTATGACCCCTGGGCATCCCTGTCCTCTATAGATCCCTATGACCCCTGGTCATCCCTGCCCTCTATGTCCCCCTATGACCCCTGATCATCCCTGTCCTCTATAGATCCCTATGACCCCTGATCATCCCTGCCCTCTATGTCCCCCTATGACCCCTGATCATCCCTGTCCTCTATAGATCCCTATGACCCCTGGTCATCCCTGCCCTCTATGTCCCCCTATGACCCCTGGTCATCCCTGCCCTCTATAGTTCCCTATGACCTCTGGTCATCCCTGCCCTGTATGTCCCCCTATGACCCCTGGTCATCCCTGCCCTCTATGTCCCCCTATGACCCCTGGTCATCCCTGTCCTCTATAGATCCCTATGTCCCCTGGTCAACCCTGCCCTCTATGTCCCCTGATCATCCCTTTCCTCTATAGATCCCTGTGACCCCTGGTCATCCCTGTCCTCTATAGATCCCTATGACCCCTGGTCATCCCTGTCCTCTATCGATCCCCATGACCCCCCGTCATCCCTGTCCTCTATAGAGCCCTATGACCCCTGGTCATCCCTGTCCTCTAAAGATCCCTATGACCCTTGGTCATCCGTGTCCTCTATAGATCCCTATGACCCCTGGTCATCCCTGTCCTCTATAGATCCCAATGACCCCTCGTCATCCCTGTCCTCTATAGATCCCTATGACCCCTGGTCATCCCTGTCCTCTATAGATCCCTATGACCCCTGGTCATCCCTGCCCTCTATGTCCACCTATGAACCCTGGTCATCCCTGTCCTCTATGTCCCCCTATGGCCCCTGGTCATCCCTGTCCTCTATAGATCCCTATGACCCCTGGTCATCCCTGCCCTCTATAGATACTATGACCCCTGGTCATCCCTGTCCTCTATGTCCCCCTATGACCCTTGGTCATCCCTGTCCTCTATAGATCCCTATGACTCATGGTCATCCCTGCCCTCTATAGATCCCTATGATCCCAGGTCATCCCTGCCCTCTATAGATCCCTATGACCCCTGGTCATCCCTGCCCTCTATAGATCCCTATGACCTCTGGTCATCCCTGCCCTCTATGTCCCCTTATGACCCCTGGTCATCCCTGCCCTCTATAGATCCCTATGACCCCTGGTCATCCCTGCCCTCTATGTTCCCCTATGCCCCCTGATCACCCCTGCCCTCTATGTCCCCCTATGACCCCTGGTCATCACTGTCCTCTATAGATCCCTATGACCCCTGGTCATCCCTGTCCTCTATAGAGCCCTATGACCCCTGGTCATCCCTGTCCTCTATAGATCCCTATGGCCCTTGGTCATCCGTGTCCTCTATAGATCCCTATGACTCCTGGGCATCCCTGTCCTCTATAGATCCCTATGACCCCTGGTCATCCCTGCCCTCTATGTCCCCCTATGACCCCTGATCATCCCTGTCCTCTATAGATCCCTATGACCCCTGATCATCCCTGCCCTCTATGTCCCCCTATGACCCCTGATCACCCCTGCCCTCTATGTCCCCCTATGACCCCTGGTCATCACTGTCCTCTATAGATCCCTATGACCCCTGGTCATCCCTGTCCTCTATAGATCCCTATGACCCTTGGTCATCCGTGTCCTCTATAGATCCCTATGACCCCTGGGCATCCCTGTCCTCTATAGATCCCTATGACCCCTGGTCATCCCTGCCCTCTATGTCCCCATATGACCCCTGATCATCCCTGTCCTCTATAGATCCCTATGACCCCTGATCATCCCTGCCCTCTATGTCCCCCTATGACCCCTGATCATCCCTGTCCTCTATAGATCCCTATGACCCCTGGTCATCCCTGCCCTCTATGTCCCCCTATGACCCCTGGTCATCCCTGCCCTCTATAGTTCCCTATGACCTCTGGTCATCCCTGCCCTGTATGTCCCCCTATGACCCCTGGTCATCCCTGCCCTCTATGTCCCCCTATGACCCCTGATCATCCCTGTCCTCTATAGATCCCTATGTCCCCTGGTCAACCCTGCCCTCTATGTCCCCTGATCATCCCTTTCCTCTATAGATCCCTGTGACCCCTGGTCATCCCTGTCCTCTATAGATCCCTATGACCCCTGGTCATCCCTGTCCTCTATCGATCCCCATGACCCCCCGTCATCCCTGTCCTCTATAGAGCCCTATGACCCCTGGTCATCCCTGTCCTCTAAAGATCCCTATGACCCTTGGTCATCCGTGTCCTCTATAGATCCCTATGACCCCTGGTCATCCCTGTCCTCTATAGATCCCAATGACCCCTGGTCATCCCTGTCCTCTATAGATCCCTATGACCCCTGGTCATCCCTGTCCTCTATAGATCCCTATGACCCCTGGTCATCCCTGCCCTCTATGTCCACCTATGAACCCTGGTCATCCCTGTCCTCTATGTCCCCCTATGGCCCCTGGTCATCCCTGTCCTCTATAGATCCCTATGACCCCTGGTCATCCCTGCCCTCTATAGATACTATGACCCCTGGTCATCCCTGTCCTCTATGTCCCCCTATGACCCTTGGTCATCCCTGTCCTCTATAGATCCCTATGACTCATGGTCATCCCTGCCCTCTATAGATCCCTATGATCCCAGGTCATCCCTGCCCTCTATAGATCCCTATGACCCCTGGTCATCCCTGCCCTCTATAGATCCCTATGACCTCTGGTCATCCCTGCCCTCTATGTCCCCTTATGACCCCTGGTCATCCCTGCCCTCTATAGATCCCTATGACCCCTGGTCATCCCTGCCCTCTATGTTCCCCTATGCCCCCTGATCACCCCTGCCCTCTATGTCCCCCTATGACCCCTGGTCATCACTGTCCTCTATAGATCCCTATGACCCCTGGTCATCCCTGTCCTCTATAGAGCCCTATGACCCCTGGTCATCCCTGTCCTCTATAGATCCCTATGGCCCTTGGTCATCCGTGTCCTCTATAGATCCCTATGACTCCTGGGCATCCCTGTCCTCTATAGATCCCTATGACCCCTGGTCATCCCTGCCCTCTATGTCCCCCTATGACCCCTGATCATCCCTGTCCTCTATAGATCCCTATGACCCCTGATCATCCCTGCCCTCTATGTCCCCCTATGACCCCTGATCATCCCTGTCCTCTATAGATCCCTATGACCCCTGGTCATCCCTGCCCTCTATGTCCCCCTATGACCCCTGGTCATCCCTGCCCTCTATAGTTCCCTATGACCTCTGGTCATCCCTGCCCTCTATGTCCCCATATGACCCCTGATCATCCCTGTCCTCTATAGATCTCTATGTCCCCTGATCATCCCTGCCCTCTATGTCCCCCTATGACCCCTGGTCATCCCTGCCCTCTATAGATCCCTATGACCCCTGGTCATCCCTGCCCTCTATAGATCCCTATGACCTCTGGTCATCCCTGCACTCTATAGATCCCTATGACCTCTGGTCATCCCTGTCCTCTATAGATCCCTATGACCCCTAGTCATCCCTGCCCTCTATAGATCCCTAAGACCTCTGGTCATCCCTGCCCTGTATGTCCCCCTATGACCCCTGGTCATCCCTGCCCTCTATGTCCCCCTATGACCCCTGATCATCCCTGTCCTCTATAGATCCCTATGTCCCCTGGTCAACCCTGCCCTCTATGTCCCCTGATCATCCCTTTCCTCTATAGATCCCTGTGACCCCTGGTCATCCCTGTCCTCTATAGATCCCTATGACCCCTGGTCATCCCTGTCCTCTATCGATCCCTATGACCCCTGGTCATCCCTGTCCTCTATAGATCCCTATGACCCCTGGTCATCCCTGCCCTCTATGTCCCCCTATGAACCCTGGTCATCCCTTTCCTCTATGTCCCCCTATGGCCCCTGGTCATCCCTGTCCTCTATAGATCCCTATGACCCCTGGTCATCCCTGCCCTCTATGTCCCCCTATGACCCTTGGTCATCCCCGTCCTCTATAGATCCCTATGACCCCTGGTCATCCCTGCCCTCTATAGATCCCTATGACCCCTGGTCATCCCTGCCCTCTATAGATCCCTATGACCCCTGGTCATCCCTGCCCTGTATGTCCCCCTATGACCCCTGATCATCCCTGTCCTCTATAGATCCCTATGACCCCTGATCATCCCTGCCCTCTATGTCCCCCTATGACCCCTGATCATCCCTGTCCTCTATAGATCCCTATGACCCCTGGTCATCCCTGCCCTCTATGTCCCCCTATGACCCCTGGTCATCCCTGCCCTCTATAGTTCCCTATGACCTCTGGTCATCCCTGCCCTCTATGTCCCCCTATGACCCCTGATCATCCCTGTCCTCTATAGATCTCTATGTCCCCTGATCATCCCTGCCCTCTATGTCCCCCTATGACCCCTGGTCATCCCTGCCCTCTATAGATCCCTATGACCCCTGGTCATCCCTGCCCTCTATAGATCCCTATGACCTCTGGTCATCCCTGCACTCTATAGATCCCTATGACCTCTGGTCATCCCTGTCCTCTATAGATCCCTATGACCCCTAGTCATCCCTGCCCTCTATAGATCCCTAAGACCTCTGGTCATCCCTGCCCTGTATGTCCCCCTATGACCCCTGGTCATCCCTGCCCTCTATGTCCCCCTATGACCCCTGATCATCCCTGTCCTCTATAGATCCCTATGTCCCCTGGTCAACCCTGCCCTCTATGTCCCCTGATCATCCCTTTCCTCTATAGATCCCTGTGACCCCTGGTCATCCCTGTCCTCTATAGATCCCTATGACCCCTGGTCATCCCTGTCCTCTATCGATCCCTATGACCCCTGGTCATCCCTGTCCTCTATAGATCCCTATGATCCCTGGTCATCCCTGCCCTCTATGTCCCCCTATGAACCCTGGTCATCCCTGTCCTCTATGTCCCCCTATGGCCCCTGGTCATCCCTGTCCTCTATAGATCCCTATGACCCCTGGTCATCCCTGCCCTCTATGTCCCCCTATGACCCTTGGTCATCCCCGTCCTCTATAGATCCCTATGACCCCTGGTCATCCCTGCCCTCTATAGATCCCTATGACCCCTGGTCATCCCTGCCCTCTATAGATCCCTATGACCCCTGGTCATCACTGCCCTCTATGTCCCCCTATGACCCCTGATCATCCCTGTCCTCTATAGATCCCTATGACCCCTGATCATCCCTGCCCTCTATGTCCCCCTATGACCCCTGGTCATCCCTGTCCTCTATAGATCCCTATGACCCCTGGTCATCCCTGCCCCCGATAGATCCCTATGACCTCTGGTCATCCCTGCCCTCTATAGATCCCTATGACCCCTGGTCATCACTGCCCTCTATGTCCCCCTATGACCCCTGATCATCCCTGTCCTCTATAGATCCCTATGACCCCTGGTCATCCCTGCACTCTATGTCCCCCTATGACCCCTGGTCATCCCTGTCCTCTATAGATCCCCATGACCCCCCGTCATCTCTGTCCTCTATAGAGCCCTATGACCCCTGGTCATCCCTGTCCTCTAAAGATCCCTATGACCCTTGGTCATCCGTGTCCTCTATAGATCCCTATGACCCCTAGTCATCCCTGCCCTCTATAGATCCCTAAGACCTCTGGTCATCCCTGCCCTGTCTGTCCCCCTATGACCCCTGGTCATCCCTGCCCTCTATGTCCCCCTATGACCCCTGATCATCCCTGTCCTCTATAGATCCCTATGTCCCCTGGTCAACCCTGCCCTCTATGTCCCCTGATCATCCCTTTCCTCTATAGATCCCTGTGACCCCTGGTCATCCCTGTCCTCTATAGATCCCTATGACCCCTGGTCATCCCTGTCCTCTATCGATCCCTATGACCCCTGGTCATCCCTGTCCTCTATAGATCCCTATGACCCCTGGTCATCCCTGCCCTCTATGTCCCCCTATGAACCCTGGTCATCCCTGTCCTCTATGTCCCCCTATGGCCCCTGGTCATCCCTGTCCTCTATAGATCCCTATGACCCCTGGTCATCCCTGTCCTCTATGTCCCCCTATGACCCTTGGTCATCCCTGTCCTCTATAGATCCCTATGACCCCTGGTCATCCCTGCCCTCTATAGATCCCTATGACCCCTGGTCATCCCTGCCCTCTATAGATCCCTATGACCCCTGGTCATCACAGCCCTCTATGTCCCCCTATGACCCCTGATCATCCCTGTCCTCTATAGATCCCTATGACCCCTGGTCATCCCTGTCCTCTATCGATCCCTATGACCCCTGGTCATCCCTGTCCTCTATAGATCCCTATGACCCCTGGTCATCCCTGCCCTCTATGTCCCCCTATGAACCCTGGTCATCCATGTCCTCTATGTCCCCCTATGACCCTTGGTCATCCCTGTCCTCTATAGATCCCTATGATCCCTGGTCATCCCTGTCCTCTATCGATCCCTATGACCCCTGGTCATCCCTGTCCTCTTAAGATCCCTATGACCCCTGGTCATCCCTGCCCTCTATGTCCCCCTATGAACCCTGGTCATCCCTGCCCTCTATGTCCCCCTATGAACCCTGGTCATCCCTGTCCTCTATGTCCCCCTATGGCCCCTGGTCATCCCTGTCCTCTATAGATCCCTATGACCCCTGGTCATCCCTGTCCTCTATGTCCCCCTATGACCCTTGGTCATCCCTGTCCTCTATAGATCCCTATGACCCCTGGTCATCCCTGCCCTCTATAGATCCCTATGACCCCTTGTCATCCCTGCCCTCTATAGATCCCTATGACCCCTGGTCATCACTGCCCTCTATGTCCCCCTATGACCCCTGATCATCCCTGTCCTCTATAGATCCCTATGACCCCTGATCATCCCTGCCCTCTATGTCCCCCTATGACCCCTGGTCATCCCTGTCCTCTATAGATCCCTATGACCCCTGGTCATCCCTGCCCCCGATAGATCCCTATGACCTCTGGTCATCCCTGCCCTCTATAGATTCCTATGACCTCTGGTAAACCCTGCCCTCTATGTCCCCCTATGACCCCTGGTCATCCCTGCACTCTATGTCCCCCTATGACCCCTGGTCATCCCTGTCCTCTATAGATCCCCATGACCCCCCGTCATCTCTGTCCTCTATAGAGCCCTATGAACCCTGGTCATCCCTGTCCTCTAAAGATCCCTATGACCCTTGGTCATCCGTGTCCTCTATAGATCCCTATGACCCCTGGTCATCCCTGTCCTGTATAGATCCCAATGACCCCTGGTCATCCCTGTCCTCTATAGATCCTTATGACCCCTGGTCATCCCTGTCCTCTATAGATCCCTATGACCCCTGGTCATCCATGCCCTCTATGTCCCCCTATGAACCCTGGTCATCCCTGTCCTCTATAGATCCCTATGACCCCTGGTCATCCCTGTCCTCTATCGATCCCTATGACCCCTGGTCATCCCTGTCCTCTATAGATCCCTATGACCCCTGGTCATCCCTGCCCTCTATGTCCCCCTATGAACCCTGGTCATCCCTGTCCTCTATGCCCCCCTATGGCCCCTGGTCATCCCTGTCCTCTATAGATCCCTATGACCCCTGGTCATCCCTGTCCTCTATGTCCCCCTATGACCCCTGGTCATCCCTGCCCTCTATAGATCCCTATGACCCCTGGTCATCCCTGCCCTCTATAGATCCCTATGACCCCTGGTCATCACTGCCCTCTATGTCCCCCTATGACCCCTGATCATCCCTGTCCTCTATAGATCCCTATGACCCCTGATCATCCCTGCCCTCTATGTCCCCCTATGACCCCTGGTCATCCCTGTCCTCTATAGATCCCTATGACCCCTGGTCATCCCTGCCCCCGATAGATCCCTATGACCTCTGGTCATCCCTGCCCTCTATAGATTCCTATGACCTCTGGTAAACCCTCCCCTCTATGTCCCCCTATGACCCCTGGTCATCCCTGTCCTCTATAGATCCCCATGACCCCCCGTCATCCCTGTCCTCTATAGAGCCCTATGACCCCTGGTCATCCCTGTCCTCTATAGATCCCAATGACCCCTGGTCATCCCTGTCCTCTATAGATCCCTATGACCCCTGGTCATCCCTGCCCTCTATGTCCCCCTATGAAACCTGGTCATCCCTGTCCTCTATGTCCCCCTATGGTCCCGGGTCATCCCTGTCCTCTATAGATCCCTATGACCCCTGGTCATCCCTGCCCACTATAGATACTATGACCCCTGGTCATCCCTGTCCTCTATGTCCCCCTATGACCCTTGGTCATCCCTGTTCTCTATAGATCCCTATGACACATGGTCATCCCTGCCCTCTATAGATCCGTATGATCCCAGGCCATCCCTGCCCTCTATAGATCCCTATGACCCCTGGTCATCCCTGCCCTCTATAGATCCCTATGACCTCTGGTCATCCCTGCCCTCTATGTCCCCTTATGACCCCTGGTCATCCCTGCCCTCTATAGATCCCTATGACCCCTGGTCATCCCTGCCCTCTATGTTCCCCTATGACCCCTGATCACCCCTGCCCTCTATGTCCCCTATGACCCCTGGTCATCCCTGTCCTCTATAGATCCCTTTGACCCCTGGTCATCCCTGCCCTCTATAGATCCATATGACCTCTGGTCATCCCTGCCCTCTATAGATTCCTATGACCTCTGGTAATCCCTGCCCTCTATGTCCCCCTATGACCCCTGGTCATCCCTGCACTCTATGTCCCCCTATGACCCCTGGTCATCCCTGTCCTCTATAGATCCCCATGACCTCCCCGTCATCCCTGTCCTCTATAGAGCCCTATGACCCCTGGTCATCCCTGTCCTCTAAAGATCCCTATGACCCTTGGTCATCCGTGTCCTCTATAGATCCCTATGACCCCTGGTCATCCCTGTCCTCTATAGATCCCAATGACCCCTGGTCATCCCTGTCCTCTATAGATCCCTATGACCCCTGGTCATCCCTGTCCTCTATAGATCCCTATGACCCCTGGTCATCCCTGCCCTCTATGTCCCCCTATGAACCCTGGTCATCCTTGTCCTCTATAGATCCCTATGACCCCTGGTCATCCCTGTCCTCTATCGATCCCTATGACCCCTGGTCATCCCTGTCCTCTATAGATCCCTATGACCCCTGGTCATCCCTGCCCTCTGTCCCCCTATGAACCCTGGTCATCCCTGTCCTCTATGTCCCCCTATGGCCCCTGGTCATCCCTGTCCTCTATAGATCCCTATGACCCCTGGTCATCCCTGTCCTCTATGTCCCCCTATGACCCCTGGTCATCCCTGCCCTCTATAGATCCCTATGACCCCTGGTCATCCCTGCCCTCTATAGATCCCTATGACCCCTGGTCATCACTGCCCTCTATGTCCCCCTATTACCCCTGATCATCCCTGTCCTCTATAGATCCCTATGACCCCTGATCATCCCTGCCCTCTATGTCCCCCTATGACCCCTGGTCATCCCTGTCCTCTATAGATCCCTATGACCCCTGGTCATCCCTGCCCCCAATAGATCCCTATGACCTCTGGTCATCCCTGCCCTCTATAGATTCCTATGACCTCTGGTAAACCCTGCCCTCTATGTCCCCCTATGACCCCTGGTCATCCCTGCACTCTATGTCCCCCTATGACCCCTGGTCATCACTGTCCTCTATAGATCCCTATGACCCCTGGTCATCCCTGTCCTCTATAGAGCCCTATGACCCCTGGTCATCCCTGTCCTCTATAGATCCCTATGACCCTTGGTCATCCATGTCCTCTATAGATCCCTATGACCCCTGGGCATCCCTGTCCTCTATAGATCCCTATGACCCCTGATCATCCCTGTCCTCTATAGATCCCTATGACCCCTGATCATCCCTGCCCTCTATGTCCCCCTATGACCCCTGGTTATCCCTGTCCTCTATAGATCCCTATGACCCCTGGTCATCCCTGCCTTCTATAGATCCCTAAGACCTCTGGTCATCCCTGCCCTCTATAGATCCCTATGACCTCTGGTAATCCCTGCCCTCTATGTCCCCCTATGACCCCGGGTCATCCCTGTCCTCTATAGATCCCTATGACCTCTGGTCATCCCTGCCCTCTATGTCCCCTTATGACCCCTGGTCATCCCTGCCCTCTATAGATCCCTATGACCCCTGGTCATCCCTGCCCTCTATGTTCCCCTATGACCCCTGATCACCCCTGCCCTCTATGTCCCCTATGACCCCTGGTCATCCCTGTCCTCTATAGATCCCTTTGACCCCTGGTCATCCCTGCCCTCTATAGATCCATATGACCTCTGGTCATCCCTGCCCTCTATAGATTCCTATGACCTCTGGTAATCCCTGCCCTCTATGTCCCCCTATGACCCCTGGTCATCCCTGCACTCTATGTCCCCCTATGACCCCTGGTCATCCCTGTCCTCTATAGATCCCCATGACCTCCCCGTCATCCCTGTCCTCTATAGAGCCCTATGACCCCTGGTCATCCCTGTCCTCTAAAGATCCCTATGACCCTTGGTCATCCGTGTCCTCTATAGATCCCTATGACCCCTGGTCATCCCTGTCCTCTATAGATCCCAATGACCCCTGGTCATCCCTGTCCTCTATAGATCCCTATGACCCCTGGTCATCCCTGTCCTCTATAGATCCCTATGACCCCTGGTCATCCCTGCCCTCTATGTCCCCCTATGAACCCTGGTCATCCTTGTCCTCTATAGATCCCTATGACCCCTGGTCATCCCTGTCCTCTATCGATCCCTATGACCCCTGGTCATCCCTGTCCTCTATAGATCCCTATGACCCCTGGTCATCCCTGCCCTCTATGTCCCCCTATGGCCCCTGGTCATCCCTGTCCTCTATAGATCCCTATGACCCCTGGTCATCCCTGTCCTCTATGTCCCCCTATGACCCCTGGTCATCCCTGCCCTCTATAGATCCCTATGACCCCTGGTCATCCCTGCCCTCTATAGATCCCTATGACCCCTGGTCATCACTGCCCTCTATGTCCCCCTATTACCCCTGATCATCCCTGTCCTCTATAGATCCCTATGACCCCTGATCATCCCTGCCCTCTATGTCCCCCTATGACCCCTGGTCATCCCTGTCCTCTATAGATCCCTATGACCCCTGGTCATCCCTGCCCCCGATAGATCCCTATGACCTCTGGTCATCCCTGCCCTCTATAGATTCCTATGACCTCTGGTAAACCCTGCCCTCTATGTCCCCCTATGACCCCTGGTCATCCCTGCACTCTATGTCCCCCTATGACCCCTGGTCATCACTGTCCTCTATAGATCCCTATGACCCCTGGTCATCCCTGTCCTCTATAGAGCCTTATGACCCCTGGTCATCCCTGTCCTCTATAGATCCCTATGACCCTTGGTCATCCATGTCCTCTATAGATCCTTATGACCCCTGGGCATCCCTGTCCTCTATAGATCCCTATGACCCCTGATCATCCCTGTCCTCTATAGATCCCTATGACCCCTGATCATCCCTGCCCTCTATGTCCCCCTATGACCCCTGGTTATCCCTGTCCTCTATAGATCCCTATGACCCCTGGTCATCCCTGCCTTCTATAGATCCCTATGACCTCTGGTCATCCCTGCCCTCTATAGATCCCTATGACCTCTGGTAATCCCTGCCCTCTATGTCCCCCTATGACCCCTGGTCATCCCTGCACTCTATGTCCCCCTATGACCCCGGGTCATCCCTGTCCTCTATAGAGCCCTATGACCCCTGGTCTTCCCTGTCCTCTATAGATCCCTATGACCCCTGGTCAACCCTGTCCTCTATAGAGCCCTATGACCCCTGGTCATCCCTGTCCTCTATAGATCCCTATGACCCTTGGTCATCCCTGTCCTCTATAGATCCCTATGACCCCTGGGCATCCCTGTCCTCTATAGATCCCTATGACCCCTGATCATCCCTGCCCTCTATGTCCCCCTATGACCCCTGGTCATCCCTGTCCTCTATAGATCCCTATGACCCCTGGTCATCCCTGCCCTCTATAGATCCCTATGACCTCTGGTCATCCCTGCCCTCTATAGATTCCTATGACCTCTGGTAATCCCTGCCCTCTATGTCCCCTTATGACCCCTGGTCATCCCTGCACTCTATGTCCCCCTATGACCCCTGGTCATCCCTGTCCTCTATAGAGCCCTATGACCCCTGGTCATCCCTGTCCTCTATAGATCCCTATGACCCCTGATCATCCCTGCCCTCTATGTCCCCCTATGACCCCTGGTCAACCCTGTCCTCTATAGATCCCTATGACCCATGGTCATCCCTGTCCTCTATAGATCCCTATGACCCCTGGTCATCCCTGTCCTCTATAGAGCCCTATGACCCCTGGTCATCCCTGTCCTCTATAGATCCCTATGACCCTTGGTCATCCGTGTCCTCTATAGATCCCTATGACCCTTGGTCATCCGTGTCCTCTATAGATCCCTATGACCCCTGGGCATCCCTGTCCTCTATAGATCCCTATGACCCCTGGTCATCCCTGCCCTCTATGTCCCCCTATGACCCCTGATCATCCCTGTCCTCTATAGATCCCTATGACCCCTGATCATCCCTGCCCTCTATGTCCCCCTATGACCCCTGGTCATCCCTGTCCTCTATAGATCCCAATGACCCCTGGTCATCCCTGCCCCCGATAGATCCCTATGACCTCTGGTCATCCCTGCCCTCTATAGATTCCTATGACCTCTGGTAAACCCTGCCCTCTATGTCCCCCTATGACCCCTGGTCATCCGTGTCCTCTATAGATCCCTATGACCCTTGGTCATCTGTGTCCTCTATAGATCCCTATGACCCCTGGTCATCCCTGTCCTCTATAGATCCCTATGACCCATGGTCATCCCTGCCCTATATGTCCCCCTATGACCCCTGATCATCCCTGTCCTCTATAGATCCCTATGACCCCTGGTCACCCCTGCCCTCTATAGATCCCTATGACCTCTGGTCATCCCTGCCCTCTATAGATTCCTATGACCTCTGGTAAACCCTGCCCTCTATGTCCCCCTATGACCCCATGTCATCCCTGCACTCTATGTCCCCCTATGACCCCTGGTCATCCCTGTCCTCTATAGATCCCTATGACCCCTGGTCAACCCTGTCCTCTATAGATCCCTATGACCCATGGTCATCCCTGTCCTCTATAGATCCCTATGACCCCTGGTCATCCCTTCCCTCTATGTCCCCCTAAGACCCCTGATCATCCCTGTCCTCTATAGATCCCTATGACCCCAGGTCAACCCTGCCCTATATAGATCCCTATGACCTCTGGTCATTCCTGCCCTCTATAGATCTCTATAGCCCTCTATAGATCCCTATGACCTCTGGTCATCCCTGTCCTCTATTGATCCGTGTCCTCTATAGATCCCTATGACCCCTGGGCATCCCTGTCCTCTATAGATCCCTATGACCCCTGGTCATCCCATAGAGGGCAGGGATGACCAGGGGTCATAGGGGGACATAGAGGTCAGGGATGATCAGGGGTCATAGGGATCTATAGAGGACAGGGATGATCAGGGGTCATAGGGGGACATAGAGGGCAGGGATGACCAGGGGTCATAGGGATCTATAGAGGACAGGGATGACCAGGGGTCATAGGGATATATAGAGGACAGGGATGACCAGGGGTCATAGCGATCTATAGAGGACAGGGATGACCAGGGGTCATAGTGGGACATAGAGGACAGGGATGACCAGGGGTCATAGGGATCTATAGAGGGCAGGGATGGGCATAAGGCGGACAATTCCCTCCCCCACAAAACTAAACAATACCATTTTTTAAATGTATTTTTTATTTTTATTTTTTAGGAACTCAGTCAGATTCTCAATTTACTGTCGACAGAACATGCATCATTTAGAAACATGTCTGAGCATCAGCAGGGGCCATAGGGATTTATAGATGTCTGAGCATCAGCAGGGGCCATAGGGATTTATAGATGTCTGAGCATCAGCAGGGGCCATAGGGATTTAGAGATGTCTGAGCATCAGCAGGGGCCATAGGGATTTATAGATGTCTGAGCATCAGCAGGGGCCATAGGGATTTAGAGATGTCTGAGCATCAGCAGGGGCCATAGGGATTTATAGATGTCTGAGCATCAGCAGGGGCCATAGGGATTTAGAGATGTCTGAGCATCAGCAGGGGCCATAGGGATTTATAGATGTCTGAGCATCAGCAGGGGCCATAGGGATTTAGAGATGTCTGAGCATCAGCAGGGGCCATAGGGATTTATAGATGTCTGAGCATCAGCAGGGGCCATAGGGATTTAGAGATGTCTGAGCATCAGCAGGGGCCATAGGGATTTAGAGATGTCTGAGCATCAGCAGGGGCCATAGGGATTTATAGATGTCTGAGCATCAGCAGGGGCCATAGGGATTTAGAGATGTCTGAGCATCAGCAGGGGCCATAGGGATTTATAGATGTCTGAGCATCAGCAGGGGCCATAGGGATTTAGAGATGTCTGAGCATCAGCAGGGGCCATAGGGATTTATAGATGTCTGAGCATCAGCAGGGGCCATAGGGATTTAGAGATGTCTGAGCATCAGCAGGGGCCATAGGGATTTATAGATGTCTGAGCATCAGCAGGGGCCATAGGGATTTAGAGATGTCTGAGCATCAGCAGGGGCCATAGGGATTTAGAGATGTCTGAGCATCAGCAGGGGCCATAGGGATTTATAGATGTCTGAGCATCAGCAGGGGCCATAGGGATTTAGAGATGTCTGAGCATCAGCAGGGGCCATAGGGATTTATAGATGTCTGAGCATCAGCAGGGGCCATAGGGATTTAGAGATGTCTGAGCATCAGCAGGGGCCATAGGGATTTATAGATGTCTGAGCATCAGCAGGGGCCATAGGGATTTAGAGATGTCTGAGCATCAGCAGGGGCCATAGGGATTTATAGATGTCTGAGCATCAGCAGGGGCCATAGGGATTTAGAGATGTCTGAGCATCAGCAGGGGCCATAGGGATTTATAGATGTCTGAGCATCAGCAGGGGCCATAGGGATTTAGAGATGTCTGAGCATCAGCAGGGGCCATAGGGATTTAGAGATGTCTGAGCATCAGCAGGGGCCATAGGGATTTATAGATGTCTGAGCATCAGCAGGGGCCATAGGGATTTAGAGATGTCTGAGCATCAGCAGGGGCCATAGGGATTTATAGATGTCTGAGCATCAGCAGGGGCCATAGGGATTTAGAGATGTCTGAGCATCAGCAGGGGCCATAGGGATTTATAGATGTCTGAGCATCAGCAGGGGCCATAGGGATTTAGAGATGTCTGAGCATCAGCAGGGGCCATAGGGATTTATAGATGTCTGAGCATCAGCAGGGGCCATAGGGATTTAGAGATGTCTGAGCATCAGCAGGGGCCATAGGGATTTAGAGATGTCTGAGCATCAGCAGGTGCCATAGGGATTTATAGATGTCTGAGCATCAGCAGGGGCCATAGGGATTTATAGATGTCTGAGCATCAGCAGGGGCCATAGGGATTTAGAGATGTCTGAGCATCAGCAGGGGCCATAGGGATTTATAGATGTCTGAGCATCAGCAGGGGCCATAGGGATTTAGAGATGTCTGAGCATCAGCAGGGGCCATAGGGATTTATAGATGTCTGAGCATCAGCAGGGGCCATAGGGATTTAGAGATGTCTGAGCATCAGCAGGGGCCATAGGGATTTAGAGATGTCTGAGCATCAGCAGGGGCCATAGGGATTTATAGATGTCTGAGCATCAGCAGGGGCCATAGGGATTTAGAGATGTCTGAGCATCGGCAGTTTCCTCTTGCTATATGGCAGTCTAGATTGGGGAATTAGTCACGTCATCTAACATGTTCTAGATTGGGGAATTAGTCATGTCATCTAACATGTTCTAGATTGGGGAATTAGTCACGTCATCTAACATGTTCTAGATTGGGGAATTTGTCACGTCATCTAACATGTTCTAGATTGGGGAATTAGTCATGTCATCTAACATGTTCTAGATTGGGGAATTAGTCACGTCATCTAACATGTTCTAGATTGGGGAATTAGTCACGTCATCTAACATGTTCTAGATTGGGGAATTAGTCACGTCATCTAACATGTTCTAGATTGGGGAATTTGTCATGTCATCTAATATGTTCTAGATTGGGGAATTAGTCACGTCATCTAACATGTTATAGATTGGGGAATTAGTCACGTCATCTAACATGTTATAGATTGGGGAATTAGTCACGTCATCTAACATGTTCTAGATTGGGGAATTTGTCATGTCATCTAACATGTTCTAGATTGGGGAATTAGTCCAGCAAACCTTCTACGTTTGTAGTGAACTTGGTAGAAATACCGACCGGGAGGGCCCCACATTGATTTTGTTAGTCACTCTCACTCATTTTACTGCAAACATTTCTCTCCAGCCTATGGAAAAATGGGTAGAATTTCAGGAATAACATAAATGTTTTAGTTTGCAAAGCGGGTTAGGGTCCCCCATCGATTTTAGGGTCCCCCGTCACTTTCACTCAGTTATCACTGCAAACAGGCAATTAGCTGTAAAACAAGTCTGTCGATGTACCCTTGAGCAAAGCACTAAACCATCCTTTGCTCTTGGGGCGCCGTACCCGGTTAAACAACACATTGAAAATGAAAAGATATTTTGAACTCACCTGGTACCCAGCCAGTAGTTTGGATGGATGGTTCGTAACCCTGACCCCTGACTCCTAACACTTGACCCTAACTCACCTGGTACCCAGCCAGTAGTTTGGATGGATGGTTCGTAACCCTGACCCCTGACTCCTAACACTTGACCCTAACTCACCTGGTACCCAGCCAGTAGTTTGGATGGATGGTTCGTAACCCTGACCCCTGACTCCTAACACTTGACCCTAACTCACCTGGTACCCAGCCAGTAGTTTGGATGGATGGTTCGTAACCCTGACCCCTGACTCCTAACACTTGACCCTAACTCACCTGGTACCCAGCCAGTAGTTTGGATGGATGGTTCGTAACCCTAACTCACCTGGTACCCAGCGAGTAGTTTGGATGGATGGTTCGTAACCCTAACTCACCTGGTACCCAGCCAGTAGTTTGGATGGATGGTTCGTAACCCTAACTCACCTGGTACCCAGCCAGTAGTTTGGATGGATGGTTCGTAACCCTAACTCACCTGGTACCCAGCCAGTAGTTTGGATGGATGGTTCGTAACCCTAACTCACCTGGTACCCAGCCAGTAGGTTGGATGGATGGTTCGTAACCCTAACTCACCTGGTACCCAGCCAGTAGGTTGGATGGATGGTTCGTAACCCTAACTCACCTGGTACCCAGCCAGTAGTTTGCTTCTCCAGTGTGCCTGGGGCATGTCGTGGATGGAGAGGCGCAGGTTGTGGTAGCTGTCTTTAAACAGTAGGACGTGGGGCTCATCAATCAGACGGCCACCTAGCTGTCTTTCCATCTGCATCACCTCCTAGAGAGAGAGAAAGAGATAGAGAGAGAGCGCGAGAGAGTGAGAGAGCAAGAGAGAGAGAGCGAGAGAGAGAGAGCGAGAGAGAAAGCGAGAGAGAGAGCGAGAGAGCGAGAGAGAGAAGACAGAGAGAGAGAGAGAGAGACAGAGAGAGAGAGAGAAAGAGAGAGAGACAGCGAGAGAGAGCAGATAGAGAGAGAGCAGACAGAGAGAGACAGAGACAGAGAGAGAGACAGATAGAGAGAGAGACAGAGAGAGAGACAGAGACAGAGAGACAGAGACAGAGAGAGAGAGACAGAGCCAGAAAGAGAGACAGAGACAGTTTACTGTTAATTTTTGTTGTTTTTCACTTTATATATTCACTTTGTATGTTGTCTACCTCACTTGCTTTGGCAATGTTAACACATGTTTCCCATGCCAATAAAGCCCTTGAATTGAATTGAATTGAATTGACAGAGAGACAGAGAGAGAGACACACAGAGAGAGACACAGAGAGAGAGAGACAGAGAGAGAGACAGAGACAGAGAGACAGAGACAGAGAGAGAGACAGAGAGAGAATAACTTTAGTCTGTATGCTTGTATTCTTCTTTTCACTCTGTCATTTAGGTTAGTATTGTGAAGTAACTACAATGTTGTCGATCCATCCTCAGTTGTCTCCCATCACAGCCATTAAACTGCGTAACTGTTTTAAAATCACCAATGGCCTCATGGTGACATCACTAAGCAGTTTCCTTCCTCTCCTGCAGCTCAGTTCAAAAGGACGACTGGGTGGTTTTAATACATCATTGCTATTGTTACCCATCTACCAATCACTGCCCTTTTTTTTATGAGGCTTTAGAAAAGCTCCCTTGTCTTTGTAGTTGAATCTGTGGTTGAAATGCAATAAATTGCAGCCCCCCCCCCCCCCCCCCCACCTCCCCGCCGACTCTGCAATAGAAAGAATACCATGTCGTCTCTAATCATATTAGAACAGTTTAGACGAGAGCAAAACATCTTCAAACCTTTTCTTTCATAAAGACGACTTCATACAACATTTTCAGTTTCTGCAAATGTATCATATACAGCCTGCACATTGAGTTAGTGTGCAGATCAAATTTTAATCAATAGAAACAAATAACACCACTGCGTATGTAATATATTTATATTTATATATATATATATATATATATACATATATATATTTTTTTAAACCATGCATTTTGAACAAAAAAAATAATAATTCTACAGTAGCCTACCTTGAGAATCTTGCCTTTTTAGGATGAGAGAAAATCTTTTTTTTTTTTTTTTTTGTGATTCTGTACCTTGAGAATCTTGCCTTTTTAGGATGAGAGAAAATCTTTTTTTTTTTTTTTTTTTTGTGATTCTGTACCTTGAGAATCTTGCCTTTTTAGGATGAGAGAAAATCTTTTTTTTTTTTTTTTTGTGATTCTGTTTAATAGTGGCCTTTTAAACAACAACAACAACAACAACAACAACCACAGTGAGTAGGTTACACATTTCACCAACAAATCGTGAAGAGTGAATAGTGTAGTCTCAAAGCAAACTGATTGGCCGTTCCACTTTTCCCTCTCAACGTTGACCTGGTTATTTTTTCCGGGGCGCTGTTGTTTGAAGTTCTGTCATCACAAACATGTTGAAGTTAACTTGTCACAGTAAACATATTTGACAGAAAGATGGCCTTGGAAGCAGCCACGGTGTGTTCGCATATGGGTGTCTCAGGCTGGACTGTAACATAATGAAAACCTTTTAACAATGTTGGGTAAATAGATGGGAAAAAAAATGCAGAATTGTGTTAAATGTAAACAGCTTGGGAAGGAAACATGATTTCACAGATTTAAATCATGTAATATTTGGCCTAGTGATTATTTCTCACTATCTACTTGTGGAGCTACGCATTAACAGCCTGTGAACTACTCATTGACAGCCCGTGAAGCTACCGGATATTCAACCTTTGTAGGCTGATGGAAGACTACTTGGAGTCAGTGGGAGAATCTCAATTGCGTACTCCTCATGAACCCTCTCTCCTCGCCTCTTTTTTCTAAGCCAATTGGAGGAGAAGGTCAGAGAGGAGGGACCAACGGGTTTTGAGAAGGAGGTGATGAGAGAGGACACGAGGAGTATGCAAATAGATTGTCCCTCTGAGTCAGAGTGCAGTACAGCGAGGACGAATCAGACACGGCCGTTCTCATCATGGTTCTGACAGGCAAAAGGGACATGATACAATGAATTTACTCCATGTTAAAATGATATTCAACAACACCGTCAGACCTACACTATCAGACCTACACCATCAGACCAACACCATCAGACCAACACTATCAGACCAACACTTTCAGACCAACACTATCAGACCAACACCATCAGACCAACACTATCAAACCTACACAATCAGACCAACACTATCGGATCAACACTATCAGACCAACACCATCAGACCATCCGACCAACACCATCAGACCAACACCATCAGACCAACACTATCAGACCAACACCATCAGACCAACACTATCGGATCAACACTATCAGACCAACACCATTAGACCAACACCATCAGACCATCCGACCAACACCATCAGACCAACACTATCGGACCAACAACATCAGACCAACACTATCGGACCAACAACATCAGACCAACACTATCAGACCAACACCATCAGACCATCCGACCAACACCATCAGACCAACACTATCAGACCAACACTATCAAACCTACACCATCAGACCAACACTATCGGATCAACACTATCAGACCAACACCATCAGACCAACACTATCAGACCAACACTATCAGACCAACACTAACGGACCAACACTATCAGACCAACACTATCAGACCAACACTATCAGACCAACACTATCAGACCAACACCATCAAACCAACACCATCCGACCAACACTATCAGACCAACACCATCAGACCAACACCATTAGACCAACACCATCAAACCAACACCATCAGACCAACACTATCAGACCAACACTGTCAGACCAACACTATCAGACCAACACTATCAGACCAACACTATCGGACCAACACCATCAGACCAACACCATCAGACCAACACTATCAGACCAACACAATCAGACCAACACCATCCGACCAACACTATCAGACCAACACCATCAGACCAACACCATTAGACCAACACCATCAGACCAACACCATCAGACCAACACCATCAGACCAACACTATCGGACCAACACCATCCGACCAACACCATCAGACCAACACCATCAGACCAACACTATCAGACCAACACCATCAGACCAACAATATCGGACCAACACCATCCGACCAACACCATCAGACCAACACCATCAGACCAACACCATCAGACCAACACTATCAGACCAACACTATCAGACCAACACCATCAGACCAACACCATCAGACCAACACCATCCGACCAACACAATCAGACCAACACCATCAGACCAACACCATTGGACCAACACTATCAGACCAACACCATCAGACCAACACTATCGGACCAACACCATCCGACCAACACCATCAGACCAACACCATCAGACCAACACTATCGGACCAACACCATCAGACCAACACCATGAGACCAACACCATGCGACCAACACCATCAGACCAACACTATCGGACCAACACCATCCAACCAACACCATCAGACCAACACTATCGGACCAACAACATCAGACAAACACTATCGGACCAACACCATCAGACCAACACCATCAGACCAACACTATCGGACCAACAACATCAGACCAACACTATCAGACCAACAACATCAGACCAACACCATCAGACCAACACCATCAGACAAACACTATCAGACCAACACAATCCGACCAACACCATCAGACCAACACTATCAGACCAACACTATCGGACCAACACCATCAGACCAACATCATGAGACCAACACCATGCGACCAACACCATCAGACCAACACTATCGGACCAACACCATCCAACCAACACCATCAGACCAACACTATCGGACCAACAACATCAGACAAACACTATCGGACCAACACCATCAGACCAACACCATCAGACCAACACTATCGGACCAACAACATCAGACCAACACTATCAGACCAACAACATCAGACCAACACCATCAGACCAACACCATCAGACAAACACCATCAGACCAACACAATCCGACCAACACCATCAGACCAACACTATCAGACCAACACCATCAGACCAACACCATTGGACCAACACTATCAGACCAACACCATCCGACCAACACCGTCAGACCAACACCATCAGACCAACACCATCCGACCAACACCATCAGACCAACACCATCAGACCAACACTATCAGACCAACACCGCCAGACCAACACCATCAGACCAACACCATCAGACCAACACCATTGGACCAACACTATCAGACCAACACCATCCGACCAACACCGTCAGACCAACACCATCAGACCAAAACCATCCGACCAACACCATCAGACCAACACCATCAGACCAACACTATCAGACCAACACCGCCAGACCAACACCATCAGACCAACACCATCGGACCAACACCATTGGACCAACACTATCAGACCAACACCATCCGACCAACACCGTCAGACCAACACCATCAGACCAACACCATCCGACCAACACCATCAGACCAACACCATCAGACCAACACATTCCGACCAACACCATCAGACCAACAACATCAGACCAACACCATCAGACCAACACTATCAGACCATCCGACCAACACCATCAGACCAACACCATCAGACCAACACCATCAGACCAACAACATCAGACCAACACCATCAGACAAACACTATCAGACCATCCAACCAACACCATCAGACCAACACCATCAGACCAACACCATCAGACCAACACTATAAGACCAACACCATCAGACCAACACTATCGGACCAACACCATCCGACCAACACCATCAGACCAACACCATCCGACCAACACCGTCAGACCAACACCATCAGACCAACACCATCCGACCAACACCATCAGACCAACACCATCAGACCAACACATTCCGACCAACACCATCAGACCAACAACATCAGACCAACACCATCAGACCAACACTATCAGACCATCCGACCAACACCATCAGACCAACACCATCAGACCAACACCATCAGACCAACAACATCAGACCAACACCATCAGACAAACACTATCAGACCATCCAACCAACACCATCAGACCAACACCATCAGACCAACACCATCAGACCAACACTATAAGACCAACACCATCAGACCAACACTATCGGACCAACACCATCCGACCAACACCATCAGACCAACACCATCAGACCAACACCATCCGACCAACACCATCAGACCAACACCATCGGACCAACACCATCAGACCAACACTATCGGACCAACACCATTAGACCAACACTATCAGACCAACAGTATCAGAACAACACTATCGGACCAACACCATCAGACCAACACTATCGGACCAACACCATTAGACCAACACCATTAGACCAACACCATCAGACCAACACCATTAGACCAACACCATCAGACCAACACCATTAGACCAACACCATCAGACCAACACCATCAGACCAACACCATCAGACCAACACGATCAGACCAACACCATTAGACCAACACCATCAGACCAACACCATCAGACCAACACAATCAGACCAACACCATTAGACCAACACTATCAGACCAACACTATCGGACCAACACCATTAGACCAACACTATCGGACCAACACTATCGGACCAACACCATCAGACCAACACTATCAGACCAACACCATCAGACCAACACCATTGGACCAACACTATCAGACCAACACCATCAGACCAACACTATCGGACCAACACCATCCGACCAACACTATCAGACCAACACTATCGGACCAACACTATCGGACCAACACCATCAGACCAACATCACCAGACCAACACCATCAGACCAACACCATCAGACCAACACAATCAGACCAACACCATCAGACCAACACCATCAGACCAACACCACCAGACCAACACTATCAGACCAACACCACCAGACCAACACCATCAGACCAACACCATCAGACCAACACCATCAGACCAACACCACCAGACCAACACCATCAGACCAACACCATCAGACCAACACTATCAGACCAACACTATCGGACCAACAACATCAGACCAACACTATCGGACCAACAACATCAGACCAACACCATTGGACCAACAACATCAGACCAACACTATCGGACCAACACCATCAGACCAACACCATTAGACCAACACCATCAGACCAACACCATTGGACCTACACCATCAGACCAACACCATTAGACCAACACCATCAGACCAACACCATCAGACCAACACTATCCGACCAACACCATCAGACCAACACCATCCGATCAACACCATCAGACCAACACCATCGGACCA
Organism: Oncorhynchus mykiss; assembly: GCF_013265735.2. Lineage (NCBI taxonomy): Eukaryota > Metazoa > Chordata > Actinopteri > Salmoniformes > Salmonidae > Oncorhynchus > Oncorhynchus mykiss. The sequence goes on from NC_048578.1 coordinate 39,514,123, forward strand.
ACACCATCAGACCTACACAATCAAACCAACACCATCAGACCAACACTATCGGACCAACACCATCCGACCAACACCATCAGACCAACACCATCAGACCAACACCATCAGACCTACACCATCCGACCAACACCATAAGACCAACACCATCGGAAAAACACCATCAGACCTACATCATCAGACCAACACCATCAGACCAACACTATCGGACCAACACTATCGAACCAACACTATCAGACCAACACTATCAGACCAACACTATCAGACCAACACCATCAGACCAACACTATCGGACCAACACCATTAGACCAACACCATTAGACCAACACCATCAGACCAACACCATTAGACCAATACCATCAGACCAACACCATTAGACCAACACCATCAGACCAACACCATCAGACCAACACCATCAGACCAACACCATCAGACCAACACCATCAGACCAACACCATTAGACCAACACTATCAGACCAACACCATCATACCAACACAATCAGACCAACACCATTGCACCAACACTATCTGACCAACACTATCGGACCAACACCATTGGACCAACACTATCAGACCAACACTATCGGAAAAACACCATTGGACCAACACTATCAGACCAACACTATCGGACCAACACTATCAGACCAACACCATCAGACCAACACCATTGGACCAACACTATCAGACCAACACTATCGGACCAACACCATTGGACCAACACTATCAGACCAACACTATCGGACCAACACTATCAGACCAACACCATCAGACCAACACCATCCGACCAACACTATCAGACCAACACCATCAGACCAACACTATCGGACCAACACCATCAGACCAACACCATCAGACCAACACCATTAGACCAACACTATCGGACCAACACCATCCGACCAACACTATCGGACCAACACCATCCGACCAACACCATCAGACCAACACCATCGGACCAACACCATCAGACCAACACTATCGGACCAACACCATTAGACCAACACTATCAGACAAACACTATCAGACCAACACTATCGGACCAACACCATCAGACCAACACTATCGGACCAACACCATTAGACCAACACCATTAGACCAACACCATCAGACCAACACCATTAGACCAACACCATCAGACCAACACCATTAGACCAACACCATCAGACCAACACCATCAGACCAACACCATCAGACCAACACCATCAGACCAACACCATTGGACCTACACCATCAGACCAACACCATTAGACCAACACCATCAGACCAACACCATCAGACCAACACTATCCGACCAACACCATCAGACCAACACCATCGGACCAACACCATCAGACCAACACCATCAGACCAACACCATCAGACCTACACCATCCGATCAACACCATCAGACCAACACCATCGGACCAACACCATCAGACCTACACCATCAAACCAACACCATCGGACCAACACCATCCGACCAACACCATCAGACCAACACCATCAGACCAACACCATCAGACCTACACCATCCGACCAACACCATCAGACCAACACCATCGGACCAACACCATCAGACCAACACCATCAGACCAACACCATCATACCAACACTATCGGACCAACACCATTAGACCAACACTATCAGACCAACACTATCAGACCAACACTATCAGACCAACACCATCAGACCAACACTATCGGACCAACACCATTAGACCAACACCATTAGAACAACACCATCAGACCAACACCATTAGACCAATACCATCAGACCAACACCATTAGACCAACACAATCAGACCAACACCATCAGACCAACACCATCAGACCAACACCATCAGACCAACACCATCAGACCAACACCATTAGACCAACACTATCAGACCAACACCATCATACCAACACCATCAGACCAACACCATTGCACCAACACTATCTGACCAACACTATCGGACCAACACCATTGGACCAACACTATCAGACCAACACTATCGGAAAAACACCATTGGACCAACACTATCAGACCAACACTATCGGACCAACACTATCAGACCAACACCATCAGACCAACACCATTGGACCAACACTATCAGACCAACACTATCGGACCAACACCATTGGACCAACACTATCAGACCAACACTATCGGACCAACACTATCAGACCAACACCATCAGACCAACACCATCCGACCAACACTATCAGACCAACACCATCAGACCAACACTATCGGACCAACACCATCAGACCAACACCATCAGACCAACACCATTAGACCAACACTATCGGACCAACACCATCCGACCAACACCATCAGACCAACACTATCAGACCAACACCATCAGACCAACACTATCAGACCAACACCATCAGGCCAACACTATCGGACCAACACCATCCGACCAACACCATCAGACCAACACTATCAGACCAACACCATCAGACCAACACTATCGGACCAACACCATTAGACCAACACTATCAGACCAACACCATCAGACCAACACTATCGGACCAACACCATTAGACCAACACCATCAGACCAACACCATCAGGCCAACACCATCAGACCAACACCATCAGACCAACACCATCAGGCCAACACCATCAGGCCAACACCATCAGACCAACACTATCAGACCAACACCATTAGACCAACACTATCGGACCAACAACATCAGACCAACACTATCGGACCAACAACATCAGACCAACACCATTGGACCAACAACATCAGACCAACACTATCGGACCAACAACATCAGACCAACACCATTGGACCAACAACATCAGACCAACACCATCAGACCAACACTATCAGACCAACACTATCAGACCAACACTATCAGACCAACACCATCAGACCAACACCATTAGACCAACACTATCAGACCAACACTATCAGACCAACACTATCAGACCAACAACATCAGACCAACACCATCAGACCAACACCATCAGACCAACACCATCAGACCAACACCATTAGACCAACACTATCAGACCAACACCATCAGACCAACACTATCAGACCAACACTATCAGACCAACACCATCAGACCAACACTATCAGACCAACACCATCAGACCAACACTATCAGACCAACACTATCAGACCAACACTATCAGACCAACACCATCCGACCAACACTATCAGACCAACACCATCAGACCAACACTATCAGACTCACTCACTGGCTCACTCACTGGCTCACTCACTGGCTCACTCACTCACTCACTCACTCACTCACTCACGTCTTAGGGAGATAGAGACACCGCGTGAAGCCGTAGCAGGTCGGCTAACGTCTCAACATTCCTTTAAAGTCACGGCAAGGTGACGTCCCCTGACTCTGTGTGTGTCTGTGCTCCGGGCCTCCTGAGAATGACATTAGCATGCTAATACAGCAGTCTCCCTTCCCTCCCTCCCCCTTTTTTGCTGCCATCTCTTGTACCTGTTCTATGATGATGAAGTCACCACTGTGACCATTAGTCTCCTGATTATTGTCCCCGCATGGCATAACTCGTTAATTTCATTTTTTGTTTTTGTGCCAGTACAGATTTGTAAACTCATGCATATTATTTTAATCTCAGTGGGACGGGAGAAGAGAGCCATTTGTTGTCGTCTCACACACCATCTGGAGAGAAGGGGATAATATCCACTGACGTTAGAGCGTCTGTGTTTTTGTGTGTGTGTTTGTCAATGAGTAGCCCGTGAGCTACTCACTGATAAGAACACTAGGAGATCTGTAATATATATGTATATATATTACTATTGAACAACACTGCCTGCCTGTCTGTCTGTCTGTCTGTCTGTCTGCCTGTCTGTCTGCCTGCCTGCCTGTCTGTCTGTCTGTCTGTCTGCCTGCCTGCCTGCCTGCCTGTCTGTCTGTCTGCCTGCCTGCCTGCCTGCCTGCCTGCCTGCCTGCCTGCCTGCCTGTCTGCCTGCCTGCCTGCCTGCCTGCCTGCCTGCCTGCCTGTCTGTCTGCCTGCCTGCCTGCCTGCCTGCCTGCCTGCCTGTCTGTCTGTCTGTCTGTCTGTCTGTCTGTCTGTCTGTCTGCCTGCCTGCCTGTCTGTCTGTCTGTCTGTCTGTCTGTCTGTCTGTCTGCCTGCCTGCCTGCCTGCCTGCCTGCCTGCCTGCCTGCCTGTCTGTCTGACTGTCTGTCTGCCTGCCTGCCTGCCTGCCTGCCTGTATGCCTGCCTGTCTGTCTGCCTGCCTGCCTGCCTGCCTGTCTGTCTGTCTGTCTGTCTGTCTGCCTGCCTGCCTGCCTGTCTGTCTGTCTGTCTGTCTGCCTGTGTGAGAGAGAGAAACTGTTCCAAAAACAACAGTGCTCATAATGACCATATGTTGAATGCGGCAGTATGCTGCTGGAAGTGTTTGTTTGTGTGTGTGAGTGAGCGAGCGAGAGAGAGAGAGTGATATGGTGTGTGTGTCCGTCCTTGTGTGAGTGCCATGTGTGCATGCATGAATTCCCAGGCCGGACTGATCCTCATTATAATGAAAAGCAACCTGCTCATTATCTCTTCTGACACTCCTGCCTCCTTCTGTTAACTCTCTATCTATCTATTACTGTTAAAACTTCTTTGGTACTGGGGGGCAGTATCGAGTAGCTTGGATGAATATGGTGAGTAAACTGCATGCTACTCAGGCCCAGATGCTAATATATGCATATTATTAGTAGATTTGGATAGAAAACACTCTGAAGTTTCTAAAACTGTTTGAAGGATGTCTGTGAGTGTAACAGAACTCATATGGCAGGCAAAAACCTGAGAAATAAATCCAACCAGGAAGTGGGAAATCTGAGGTTTGTAGTTTTTCAAGTCATTGTCTATCGAATATACAGTGTCTATAGCGTCAAATTGCACTTCCTAAGGCTTCCACTAGATGTCAACAGTATTTAGAACCTTGTTTGAGGCTTCTACTGTGAAGGAGGTGGGAATGAGAGCTGATTGAGTCAGGGGTCTGGCAAAGTGCCATGAGCTGATCATGCGCGCTCACGTGATAGTTGTTCCATTGCATTTCTACAGACAAAGGAATTCTCCGGTTGAACATTATTGAAGATTTATGATAAAAACATCCTAAAGATGGATTCTATACATCGTTTGACATGTTTCTACAAACTGTAATATGACTTTTCGTTTGAACTTTCGCCTGGACTTGCCCGCGCCTCGTGAGTTTCGATTGTGTACTAAACGCGTGCACAAAAACGAGGTATTTGGACATAAATTATGGACTTTATCGAACAAAACAAACAAACATTTATTGTGGAACTGTGATTCCTGGGAGTGCATTCTGATGAAGATCATCAAAGGTAAGTGATTTTGGTCTCTGAGCTCCATACTCAGATTATTGCATGGTTTGCAATAGTTTTTTTTAAATCTGACACAGCGTTTGAGCATTAAGGAGAAGTGGATCTAAAATTCCACGCTTAACACTTGTATCTTTTAGCAATGTTCATAATGAGTATTTCTGTAAATTAATGTGGCTCTCTGCAAAATCACCGAATGTTTTTTTGGAACTACTGAACATAACGCGCCAATGTAAACTGAGATTTGTGGATATAAATTTGAACTTTATCGAACAAAACATACATGTATTGTGTAACATGAAGTCCTATGAGTGTCATCTGATGAAGATCATCAAAGATTAGTGATTCATTTTATCTCTATTTCTGCTTTTTGTGACTCCTCTCTATGGCTGGAAAAATGGCTGTGTTTTTCTGTGACTAGTTGCAGACCTAACATAATCGTTTGGTGTGCTTTCGTCATAAAGCCTTTTTTAAATCGGACACTGTGGCTGGATTTACAACAAGTTTATCTTTAAAATGGTGTAAAATACTTGTATGTTTGAGGAATTTTAATTATGTTATTTCTATTGCGCCCTGCAATTTCACTGGCTGTTGGCAAGGTGGGACGCTACCATCCCACTGGTACCAAAGAGGTGTTAACTCTCTATCTATCTGTTATCTCTCTATCTATCTGTTATCTCTCTATCTATCTGTTAACTCTCTATCTATCTGTTATCTCTCTATCTATCTATCTGTTAACTCTATTTATCTGTTATCTCTCTATCTATCTGTTAACTCTATCTATCTGTTAACTCTCTATCTATCTATCTGTTAACTCTCTCTCTATCTGTTAACTCTCTCTCTATCTGTTAACTCTCTATCTATCTGTTAACTCTCTATCTATCTATCTGTTAACTCTCTATCTATCTGTTAACTCTCTATCTATCTGTTAACTCTCTATCTATCTGTTAACTCTCTATCTATCTGTTAACTCTCTATCTATCTATCTGTTAACTCTCTCTCTATCTGTTAACTCTCTATCTATCTATCTGTTAACTCTCTATCTATCTATCTGTTACCGTTAAAATAGAGGTCTGTTTCTGTTATATCTGTTACTGTAAAGACAACGTCTAATCCCCCTCAAGAGAACAAAAGGATTTGGCATGGGTCCTCAGATCCTCAAAAGGTTCGCTACACTCGCATTAACATCTGCTAACCATGTGTATGTGACAAATAAAATTTGATTTGATTTGACTTGATTTGAGCTGCACCATCGAGAGCATCCTGACCGGTTGCAAGACTGCTGAACTATTATTCAAATGGGATGATTAGGGACTACAGGAAAAAGAGGACCGAGCACGCCCCCATTCTCATCAACGGGCTGTAGTGGAGCAGGTTGAGAGCTTTAAGTTCCTTGGTGTCCACATCACCAACAATCTAACATGGTCCAAGTACACCAAGACAGTCGTGAAGAGGGCAAGACAAAACCTAATCCCCCTCACGAGACTGAAAAGATTTGGCATGGGTCCTCAGATCCTCAAAAGGTTCTACAGCTGCACCATCGAGAGCATCCTGACTTGTTGCATCCTGACCGGTTGCATCACCTCCTGGTACGGCAACTGCTCGGCCTCTGACCGCAAGGTACTACAGAGGGTAGTGCGAACGGCCCAGTACATCACTGGGGTCAAGCATTCATGCCATCCAGGACCTCTATACCAGGCGGTGTCAGAGGAAGGCCCTAAAAATGAATCAAAGACTCCAGCCACCCTAGTCATAGACTGTTCTCTCTGCTACCGCACGGCAAGCGGTACCGGAGCACCAAGTCTAGGTCCTAGAGGCTTCTAAACAGCTTCTACCCCCCCAAGCCATAAGACTCCTGAACAGCTAATTAAATGGCTGCCCAGACTATTTGCTTTGCCCCCCCCCCCCCCTCTTTTAATGCCACTGCTACTCTCTGTTATTATCTATAGAGAGTCACTTTAATAACTATACCTACATGTACATATTACCTGTGCGGTGCCCACGCACATTGACTCTGCACCGGTACCAACTGTATCTCACTATTGTTATTTTACTGCTGCTCTTTAATTACTTGTTACTTTTATTTCTTATTTCTTATTCATATTTTTTTTAACTGCATTGTTGGTTTAGGGGCTTCTAAGTAAGTATTTCTACACCTGTTGTATTCGGCGCATGTGACTAATATAATTTGATTTGATGTGATATGATTCAGGAAGAGTAACTGTTGTCTTGGCAACAGGGGCAACGAGGATCCTAATGAATACTAAATACACTCTAAAGGGATAGAGTGCTATTCTGGACTCTAATTCTGACCTGTCAGCAAATATATCTGTAACTTGAAATAGGAGACAGTGCAAGCTGCCAATTAAACACTTATCAACGATGGCTAGCATGAACACCACTGTCAGTGTCTGTGTCTGTGTGTGTCTGTCTGTCTGTCTGTCTGTCTGTCTGTGTGTGTGTGTGTGCGTGTATGTGCATCCATAGCTGTGTGTGTGTGTGTGTGTGTGTGTGCGTGTGTGTGTGTGTGTGTGTGTGTGTGTGTGTGTGTGTGTGTGTGTGTGCGTCCATAGCTGTGTGTGTGATAGTCCACATATGTAATCGGTTCAGGCAATAATGACCGTCTCTACGCCCCATTATCCAGTTAACTAATGACAGCCCTGCGTCCCAAATGAAATCCCATGTCCTATATAGTGCACTTGTTTTGACCAGAGCCCATAGAGGGAGACAGACTCTACAATACGAGAGACTGAACCCTGTACTGTTTACTCTGCCACAGAGGGAGACAGTCTCTACGATACGAGAGACTGAACCCTGTACTGTTTCCTCTGCCACAGAGTGAGACAGTCTCTACGATACGATACCCTGTACTGTTTCCTCTGCCACAGAGTGAGACAGTCTCTACGATACGATACCCTGTACTGTTTACTCTGCCACAGAGGGAGACAGTCTCTACGATACGATACCCTGTACTGTTTACTCTGCCACAGAGTGAGACAGTCTCTACGATACGATACCCTGTACTGTTTACTCTGCCACAGAGTGAGACAGTCTCTACGATACGATACCCTGTACTGTTTACTCTGCCACAGAGTGAGACAGTCTCTACGATACGATACCCTGTACTGTTTACTCTGCCACAGAGTGAGACAGTCTCTACGATACGATACCCTGTACTGTTTACTCTGCCACAGAGTGAGACAGTCTCTACGATACGATACCCTGTACTGTTTCCTCTGCCACAGAGTGAGACAGTCTCTACGATACGATACCCTGTACTGTTTACTCTGCCACAGAGGGAGACAGTCTCTACGATACGATACCCTGTACTGTTTCCTCTGCCACAGAGTGAGACAGTCTCTACGATACGATACCCTGTACTGTTTACTCTGCCACAGAGTGAGACAGTCTCTACGATACGATACCCTGTACTGTTTACTCTGCCACAGAGTGAGACAGTCTCTACGATACGATACCCTGTACTGTTTACTCTGCCACAGAGTGAGACAGTCTCTACGATACGAGAGACTGAACCCTGTACTGTCTTCAATAGAGAAACAAGGCTTTTGAATTAGAATATCTAATCACACATTAATCACCAATTGAGAGATAAATGATCCCGTTCCATTCACTGAGGAGGAGTAGAGAGAGGAGATCTGAGACGGGTCCGTAGCCCAAATGGAACACTATTCCCTACACTCATACTCCCATCACTCATCCCTCCTTCCGTCAGTCCACACTCATCCCTCTATCCGTCCACACTTAACCTCCTCTCCCTTCATCCCTTCATCCCCTCCCTCTGTCCACACACTCATCATCTCCAGAACACTCATCCCTCCAGCCTCCACCCCATCCTCCGTCCCTCCATCCTTCCACTCCCTCCAGCCTCCACCCCATCCTCCGTCCTGCCCTCCAGCCTCCACCCCATCCTCCGTCCTGCCCTCCAGCCTCCACCCCATCCTCCGTCCCGCCCTCCAGCCTCCACCCCATCCTCCGTCCTGGCCTCCAGCCTCCACCCCATCCTCCGTCCTGCCCTCCAGCCTCCACCCCATCCTCCGTCCTGCCCTCCAGCCTCCACCCCATCCTCCGTCCTGCCCTCCAGCCTCCACCCCATCCTCCGTCCCGCCCTCCAGCCTCCACCCCATCCTCTGTCCCTCCATCCTTCCACTCCCTCCAGCCTCCACCCCATCCCCCGTCCCGGCCTCCAACCTCCACCCCATCCCGCCGTCCAGCTCCACCCCATCCTCCGCCCCGCCCTCCAGCCTCCATCCCATCCTCCGCCCCGCAGCCCAGCCTCCACCCCATCCTCCGTCCCGCCCTCCAGCCTCCACCCCATCCTCCGCCCCGCCCTCCAGCCTCCACCCCATCCTCCGCCCCGCCCTCCAGCCTCCACCCCATCCTCCGTCCGTCCCTCCATCCTTCCACCACCTCTAGACTCCACCCCATCCTCCGCCCTGCCCTCCAGCCTCCACCCCATCCTCCGCCCCCCCCTCCAGCCTCCACCCCATCCTCCGCCACGCCCTCCAGTCTCCACCCCATCCTCCGCCCCACCAGGGCCTAGAGACATAGCACCTATCTGTGTTTGTGATAAACCATGACCAGGCCTCCTCCCCTTCTCCGATGGGGAATAATAGACACATGTAGCTAATCTCTCCAGGCTGGGCTGGATGACAGGAAAAGGTTTGATCCTGTCTGCACCAAACCAAACATTTATACAACACAACACAACACACAACACAACACACAACGCAACACAACACAACACACAACACAACACAGCGCACAACACACAACACAACACAGCGCACAACACACAACACAACACACAACGCAACACAACACACAACACAGCGCACAACACACAACACAACACAGCGCACAACACACAACACAACACAACACACAACACAACACAACGCAACACAACACACAACACACAACACAACACACAACACAACGCAACACACAACACAACACACAACACAACGCAACACACAACACAACACACAACACAACACAACACACAACACAACACAACACAACACACAACACAACGCAACACAACACAACACACAACACAACACAATGCAACACAACACAACACAACGCAACACAACACACAACACAACACACAACGCAACACAACGCAACACAACGCAACACAACACACAACACAACACACAACGCAACACAACACACAACACACAACACACAACGCAACACAACGCAACACAACACACAACACAACACAACACACAACACAACACACAACGCAACACAACGCAACACAACGCAACACAACACACAACACAACACAACACACAATGCAACACAACGCAACACAACGCAACACACAACACAACACACAACACAACGCACAACACAACACACAACACAACACACAACACAACACACAACGCAACACAACGCAACACAACGCAACACAACACACAACACAACACACAACGCAACACAACGCAACACAACACACAACACACAACGCAACACAACGCAACACAACACACAACACAACACAACACACAACACAACACACAACGCAACACAACGCAACACAACACACAACACAACACAACACACAATGCAACACAACGCAACACAACGCAACACACAACACAACACACAACACAACGCACAACACAACACACAACACAACACACAACACAACACACAACGCAACACAACGCAACACAACGCAACACAACACACAACACAACACACAACGCAACACAACGCAACACAACACACAACACACAACGCAACACAACGCAACACACAACACAACACAACACACAACACAACACACAACGCAACACAACGCAACACAACACACAACACAACACAACACACAATGCAACACAACGCAACACAACGCAACACACAACACAACACACAACACAACGCACAACACAACACACAACACAACACACAACACAACACACAACGCAACACAACGCAACACAACGCAACACAACACACAACACAACACACAACGCAACACAACGCAACACAACACACAACACACAACGCAACACAACGCAACACAACACACAACACAACACAACACACAACACAACACACAACGCAACACAACGCAACACAACACACAACACAACACAACACACAATGCAACACAACGCAACACAACGCAACACACAACACAACACACAACACAACACACAACGCAACACAACGCAACACAACACACAACACAACACAACACACAACACAACACACAATGCAACACAACACACAACACAATGGCCGATACCGGAAGAAAGGGAGAAATAGCGAACCCTGAACCGTTTAATGAGATTAGCTCGAACTTTACAATACTTCTAACAAGTCATCTAGTAAACCTCAAACATCTTGTTTAAAGTTAGGCTACATTGAAGTTTGGTTCCATTCATAACAATAATTGAAGTGTCATTGAAAGGTCGTGATAGATTAATATTTTGTCTAAAACAGTCTATTGTTCTTTGTTGGCCTAAGAAGGTGACCAAGAAGTGCACTTCAAGCTAAGTAGTAGATGTAAAAATAGTGCACACTTCTGAGTTGTAACACAGTAATAGTAATTAAAAAGTTTAAGTGTGATATATGTAACTACTTACTGTATCTATAAATGTTGTTTTTAGTTTTACTTCTGGAAAAAAAATCTGTCTCTTTGACACAACAATGTGAAGCATGTGGTGTGTTAGGTTTAAGGGCTAGGTTAGGGGTTAGGGTTAGGGGTTAGGTTAGGTTTAAGGGCTAGGTTAGGGGTTAAGGCTAGGGGTTAGGGTTAGGGGTTAGGTTAGGTTTAAGGGCCAGGTTAGGGGTTAGGGTTAGGGGTTAGGGTTAGGGGTTAGGTTAGGTTTAAGGGCTAGGTTAGGGGTTAGGGTTAGGGGTTAGGTTAGGGGTTAGGTTAGGGGTTAGGGTTAGGTTTAAGGGCTAGGTTAGGGGTTAGGGTTAGGTTAGGGGTTAGGTTAGGTTTAAGGGCTAGGTTAGGGGTTAGGGTTAGGGGTTAGGTTAGGGGTTAGGTTAGGGGTTAGGTTAGGTTTAAGGGCTAGGTTAGGGGTTAGGGTTAGGTTAGGGTTAGGTTAGGTTAGGGTTAGGGTTAGGTTAGGGTTAGGGTTAGGGGTTAGGGGTTAGGGTTAGGTTAGGGTTAGGGGTTAGGGGTTAGGTTAGGGGTTAGGTTAGGGTTGGATGTTAGGTTAGGGGTTAGGTTAGGGTTAGGGGTTAGGTTAGGGTTAGGGTTAGAATTAGGTTTAAGGGTTAAGGGTTAGGTTAAGGTTAGGGTTACTACAGTCAACTCTGTTTCATAATGAATAGGGGGAACTTTTCATCTAGATTATAAATGAGAGGACTGTGTGTGTGTGTGTGTGTGTGTGTGTCTGTCTGTGTGTGTGTTTTTATGGTGTGTATTATAAATTAGCATACTATTTGCTCTGAGAAAACGCACATTCAGGCTAAAGGGGACTGTCACGTTTAACTTGGTGTCAACCATTACACTGTGATATATGATGAAACACTGCCTCTTCCTCTCTGCATGATGATGGAAATACCCTTTTAAGATGTTACAGTGTCTTGTTGTTGTTGTTGATGTTGTTGTCGTTGTAGTAGTAGATGTTGTTGTTGTTGTAGATGTTGATGTTGTTGTAGATGTTGATGTTGGTGTTGTTGTAGTAGATGTTGTTGTTGTTGTAGATGTTGATGTTGTTGTTGTAGTAGATGTTGATGTTGTTGTTGTTGTTGTTGTTGTAGTTGATGTTGTTGTAGTAGTTGATGTTGTTGTTGTAGTTGATGTTGTTGTTGTTGTAGTTGATTTTGTCGTTGTAGTAGATGTTGATGTTGTTGTAGCAGTTGATGTTTTTGTTGTAGTAGATGTTGTTGTTGTAGTAGATGTTGTTGTTGTTGTAGTAGATGTTGTTGTTGTTGTAGATGTTGATGTTGTTGTTGTAGTAGATGTTGTTGTTGTTGTAGATGTTGATGTTGTTGTTGTTGTAGATGTTGATGTTGTTGTTGTTGTAGTAGATGTTGTTGTTGTTGTAGATGTTGATGTTGTTGTTGTAGTAGATGTTGTTGTTGTTGTAGATGTTGATGTTGTTGTTGTTGTAGATGTTGATGTTGGTGTTGTTGTAGTAGATGTTGTTGTTGTTGTAGATGTTGATGTTGTTGTTGTAGTAGATGTTGTTGTTGTTGTAGATGTTGATGTTGTTGTTGTTGTTGTTGTTGTTGTAGTTGATGTTGTTGTAGTAGTTGATGTTGTTGTTGTAGTAGTAGTTGATGTTGTTGTTGTAGTAGTTGATGTTGTTGTTGTTGTAGTTGATTTTGTCGTTGTAGTAGTAGTTGATGTTGTTGTTGCTGTAGATGTTGATGTTGTTGTTGTTGTAGTAGATGTTGTTGTTGTTGTAGTAGATGTTGTTGTTGTTGTAGATGTTGATGTTGTTGTTGTTGTTGTAGATGTTGATGTTGTTGTTGTTGTTGTAGTAGATGTTGATGTTGTTGTTGTGGTAGTTGATGTTGTTGTAGTAGATGTTGATGTTGTTGTTGTGGTAGTTGATGTTGTTGTAGTAGATGTTGATGTTGTTGTTGTGGTAGTTGATGTTGTTGTAGTAGATGTTGATGTTGTTGTTGTTGTAGTAGATGTTGTTGTTGTTGTAGATGTTGATGTTGTTGTTGTAGTAGATGTTGTTGTTGTTGTAGCAGTTGATGTTGTTGTAGTAGTAGTTGATGTTGTAGTAGTAGTAGTAGTTGTTGTAGATGTTGATGTTGTTGTTGTAGTTGATGTTGTTGTTGTTGTAGATGTTGATGTTGTTGTTGTTGTAGTAGTAGTAGATGTTGATGTTGTTGTTGTTGTTGTTGTAGTTGATGTTGTTGTTGTGGTAGTTGATGTTGTTGTAGTTGATGCTGTTGTTGTTGTAGCAGTTGATGTTGTTGTAGTTGTAGTTGATGTTGTTGTTGTTGATGTTGTTGTTGTTGTAGCAGTTGATGTTGTTGTAGCAGTTGATGTTGTTGTTGTTGTAGTAGATGTTGTTGTTGTTGTAGCAGTTGATGTTGTTGTTGTTGATGTTGTTGTTGTAGTAGTTGATGTTGTTGTTGTTGTAGTAGATGTTGTTGTTGTTGTAGCAGTTGATGTTGTTGTAGTAGTAGTTGATGTTGTTGTAGCAGTTGATGTTGTTGATGTTGTTGATGTTGTTGTTGTAGTAGTTGATGTTGTTGTTGTAGTAGTTGATGTTGTTGTTGTAGTAGTTGATGTTGTTGTTGTTGTAGCAGTTGATGTTGTTGTTGTTGTAGCATTTGATGTTGTTGTAGTAGTAGTAGTAGATGTTGTTGTAGCAGTTGTTGTTATAGTAGTAGTGGTAGTTGTTGTTGTTGTGTAGTTGATGTAGTAGTTTTTTTATCTTCTCTGATCGTACATACTGTATAAAGCTGGGTTCCCGTACACAGATTAAACATATTCTGGATTAAAAAAGTCCATAGAGAATCTATACTGAACAACCATATAAACACCACCTGCAAAGTGTTGGTCCCGTGTTTCATCAGCTGAAATAAAAGATCCCAGAAATGTTCCATACTCACAAAAAGCCCATTTGTCTCAAATGTTGAGAGCATTTATCCTTCGCCAAGATAATCCAAACAGACATTATGGTTAACCTCAAATACTCTAACTGCTAAAAAAATATATATATATATTTTGGGAAATAAAAATAAATAAAAAGTATAATCTTTGTAAATATGTTGTTTGGGATGAAGACAGTCTTTTAAAACACATGATAATGGAACAAAACATTTACGACTGGGGGTGTTCCAAAAGCTCTGAAACAATTAGCAGTGGAAACATGCATATTGATGAAAAGCATGACTTGTGTAGTTCTGAAATACAACGCTGCAGAGTACAAAGGAGAAATTAATTGAAACATTTTCTCGCCATTTGAGCCCAAATGAGGCTCAGGGAATTTAATGACTATTACAAGTCATTTTAAACTCACCAGAATTAAAATAGAATAATTAAATGGTCTGATTGTGAATTATTTCTCATAATGATAGAGAGAAAGACATTCTCCTCTGTCTATATCTCCAACAAATGTCACCATTCAAATCAAATTGAGTTAGTTCAACAGATATGGCAGTCACATATAAGAGGTGTAGGCATCATTCCAAATGGCCACCCTATTCCAGAACCCTGGTCAAAAGTAAGGCGCTAGTGAATAGGTCAAATATTTCCCATGGTCCAATAGTTTAGAAGTGAGACTGACAGTCTGCCGGTGGTGAATCAAGCATCTGTAGCGGCATCTAAAGTAATGTACAGTACCAGTCAAAAGTTTGGACACACCTACTCATTCAAGTTTTTAAAAAAAAACTATTTTCTACATTGTAGAATAATAGTGATGACGTCACAACTATGAAATAACACATATGGAATCATGTTGTAACCAAAAAAGTAACCATATTTTACATTTCAGATTCTTCAAAGTAGCCACCCTCGATGACAGCTTTACGCTGAGGTTTCCGGGATGATGGTGTTGATGTGAGCCATGACCAACTTTCAAAGCACTTCATGGCTACCGACGTGAGTACTACAGGGCGGTAATCGTTTCTGCAGGTTACCTTCGCATTCTTGGGCACAGGTTGACCTACTTGAAACATGTAGGTATTACAGACTCGGTCAGGCAGAGGTTGAAAATGTCAGTGAAGACACTTGGTCTGCACATGCCGTAATCCGTCTGGCCCCGCGGTCTTGTGAATGTTGACCTGTTAAAAGGTCTTTCTCACATCAGCTACGGAGAGTGTGGTCACACAGTCATCCAGAAAAGCTAGTGCTCTCATGCATGCTTCAGTGTTGCTTGCCTCAAAGCGAGCATAAAAGGCATTTATTCTGTCTGGTAGGCTCACGTCACTGGGAAGCTCGCGGCAGGGTTTACCTTTGTAATAGTTTGAAGCTGGTGACTAAGGTGGTATACTCCTCAATGCCATTGGATAAATCCTGGAAAATATTCCAGTCTGTGCTAGCAAAACAGTCCTGTAGTTTAGCATCGGCTTCATCTGACCACTTCCGTATTGAGCGAGTCACTGTTACTTCCTGCTTTAATTTTAGCTTGTAAACAGGAATCGGGAGGATAGCGTTATGGTCAGATTTTCCAAATGGAGGGCGAAGGAGAGTTTTATACGCGTTTCTGGTGTGCTTGTGAAATGCTGGTAGAAATTAGGTAAAACAGATTTTAGTTTGCCTGCGTTAAAAGTCCCCGGCCGCCAGGAGTGCGGCTTCTGGATGAGCATTTTCTTGTTTTTTTATGACCTCTTATACAGCTGGTTGAGTGCGTTCTTAGTGCCAGCATCAGTTTGTGGTGGTAAATAGATGGCTATGAAAAAATAAACACACACACACTAAGAGAACACACACACACACACACACTGAGAGAACACACACACACACACTAAGAGAACACACACACACACACACACACACACACTGAGAGAACACACACACACACTGAGAGAACACACACACACACTGAGAGGACACACACACACTGAGAGAACACACACACGCTGAGAGAACACACACACACACACACACACTGAGAGAACACACACACACTGAGAGGACACACACCTAACACACGCAGCACTGTTTTTCCACACACGTGTTACACATCGTCGGTGTGCAGCGAGCCAATCAGCTAACCGCCAGTCCTGGCGAGATCCAATAGAGGACGACGGACACATTAAATATGAACTTCATTGGTCCCGATAGGGGCTGTCTGGCTAACATACAGCTGGATCACATACGCAGAACATCACAGGGAAATGTCATCTCAACTCCCCCAAGAGACAGAGCACACTCAGTATCACACTCTCTGCATCAAAGACAATAACAGTCCTAACTGGGAGATGAGAAACGCTGTGTGTTTGTGGGGAAGACTCTGCTGGTTGACACAGGCCCTGTTGGTATGTGTGCGTGCGTGAGGTAGCAAGTCTCTGGTTGACGCAGGCCTGTCAACTGAGACTGACTGACAGCCAAGAAACAAGAGGCACCAGAACAAAACAGACCAGACCAGACCAGAAAAAACCAGACCAGAACAAACCAGACCAGACCAGACCAGACCAGACCAGACCAGAACAAACCAGACCAGAACAAACCAGACCAGACCAGAACAGACCAGACCAGAACAAACCAGAACAGACCAGACCATACCAGAACAGACCAGACCAGAACAAACCAGACCAGACCAGAACAGACCAGAACAAACCAGAACAGAACAAACCAGACCAGAACAAACCAGACCAGACCAGACCAGTGTGTGTGTCCTCTCAGTGTGTGTGTGTTCTAGACCAGACCAGAACAAACCAGACCAGAACAAACCAAACCAGACCAGAACAGAACAGACCAAACCAGACCAGAACAAACCAGACTTTGGTGCCTCTAGGATAAACACACACACACACACACACACACACACACCCCCTTGTATGTGTGTGCAGTGTGTGTGTGTGCAGTGTGTGTGTGCGTGTGTGTGTGTGTCTGTGCATGCTGCTAATTTTGTCCTGATGGTGGTTTCGCTCGACTGCCACGCGCCAAGAGGTTCCCCATCTCTCTCTACCCCGCCATTTCTCCCTTTCTCTGTCTCTCTGTTTCTCTTTCTCTCTCATATATCTCTCCCTCTCCCCCGCCTTCTCTCTCAGTCCCTCCCCTCCCCTCTCACTCTCACACTCTCTCTCTCTCTCCCTCTCTCTCCCCTTGTCTCTCTCTCTCTCTCTCTCCCTCTCTCTCCCCTTGTCTCTCTCTTCCTCTCTTCCCTTTCTCCGTATGGAGACGGATAATCAGGCGTTAATGCCAGCCTCCCTCCCTCGGGGACTGCCTCTGAGTAGCCTGTTAAGATTTAATTTGCATGCTTAATTAGTAAATTAAAAGGAGTGCCTCTCTCTCAGCTCTCTGCCAGCCCCCCCCCCCCCCCCCCCCCCCATGTGATCCCTCTCCCCTGTCCTTCACGCTCCCTCTCCCTTCTCTCCCTCTGCCACCCCTCCAACCAGAAGTGGTGATTCCCACTCCAGTCCACTTCAGCCTGGTGGAGTGTCTGACCTGCTCTCAGAGAGGGGGGCTGGTGTCTGTGAAGGGCTGTAGGGAGGAGAGGAGGTGGGAGGTGGATGAGGGAAGTGAAGTGAATATCTTCCTCCCACATCCCTCCATCCCTGCCTCCCTCACTCCATCCCTCCCTCCATCCATCCTTCCATCCCTGCCTCCCTCACTCCATCCCTCCCTCCATCCATCCCTCACTCCATCCCTCCTTCCATACATCCTTCCATCCCTGCCTCCCTCCATCCATCCCTGCCTCCCTCCATCCCTGCATCCCTCACTCCATCCCTCCATCCATCCCTCCATCCCTGCTTTCCTCTCTCCCTCACTCTATCCCTTCTTTCCTCTCTGCCTCACTCTATCCCTGCTTCCCTCCCTCTCTCTATCCCTGCTTCCCTCTCTCCCTCACTCCATCCCTCACTCTCTCCCTCACTCCATCCATCCCTCCATCTCTCCTTCACTCCATCCCTGCTTCCCTCCCCCACTCTATCCATCCCTCCATCTCTCCCTCACTCCATCCCTCCCTCACTCTATCCCTGCCTCCCTCTCTCCCTCACTCCATCCCTCCCTCACTCTATCCCTGCCTCCCTCTCTCCCTCACTCCATCCCTCCCTCACTCTATCCCTGCCTCCCTCTCTCCCTCACTCCCTCACTCTCTCCCTCACTCCATCCATCCCTCCATCTCTCCCTCACTCTATCCCTGCTTCCATCTCTACCTCACTCCATCCCTCCCTCACTCTATCCCTGCTTCCCTCCATCCCTCCATCTCTCCTTCACTCTATCCCTGCCTCCC